>NC_031498.1:27425685-27522749 GCF_000237925.1 Schistosoma mansoni | reverse complement strand
AAAGTTTCATCTCCTTCCTTTGTTGAATAATTATTTTTAGAGTTGAAGCCCATATTGAAATAACTTGTACCAAAAATTATTATGGACAGCGTTGTGAGGTATATTGTACACCTCTTTATAATTTATGGAAATGTGATGAGAATACTGGTGCTAGAATATGCAGTAAACCGTGTTTACATGGAAAATGTGTTCTCACAAGGTAAATAATGTCATTTTTTTCTCGAAGTAATAATTCCCGTCATTATTCATTGATTAGTTTCTATGTTTGACATGCCGTCATAAAGAACACATTATTCAGAATGTTACTACCCAAGCTATTTATCTGCCAATAGTTGGGTCTCATTGATCAAATGCGATTATTTTAAAATTAAAAAATATTCAATCAAGAAAGTGAACTATTTTAAACTTGGAAGCGGCAAACAGCTATCGCATTCTAATTTTGGAAACGATTATCAACATACTTTCAACTAGAATTTATCGATTTTATTCAGCTGACGCCAAATATTCGACATGAAAACTGACACCTATGCCATCTTGTAAATGAATATGATAAACAATCGATGATATGGGTTATTAATAGGGAGAGAAAATGTGTTTCAATTCTTGTCAGATTTAAGTTTCTTTATTCATCTTGAAGAGAGCAAGAGTAAAAATATAAGTAGACTGATATGGCTTGATTTTATTTCATTTGGATCTCGTTAACTCCTTGCAACCTGTCATATTGAGTAATTATAATTATAAAATAGGTTCAAATTACATACATGAAAGAGTTAAGTTAGAATTTGTTAGGTATCCATATAAGTGAAGTACTGAAGTGACTTATACGATAAAATTACTTGTTGTTGATGTTCAGGTTGCTTTCAATACTATCATCTTTTGAGCTGAACTCCTCGAATTCATTTTTTAATCGTATACAATTAAACTATGTTTAAAAATTCAACTATTAAAAAGGGTTTCGTAGATTAGCTTCCTCATAATTACTTAGGCTTCGCATATCAGTCGCATTGTTAACCGTTCTCATCCAGGAGGAGTTTTGTTCTTTGAGCTGGATGAATATACATAATCTAATTACGTAATAAATTCACCTAGTATTGTTTGTTTGAATATTCCCATTGATGCTTAGGAGTCCCAGAGTGAACATCAAATCTGAGATGCATGTACATCCAGCTGATGAGTCCCAAATAGGACGGAACGCTCGTCCCGGATTCCACTGCTAGCCACTATCCATCTTTGCTTATAATTACGTAATAGTTATACAATAAAAATAAACGAATAATATTAGTCCACAAATAGATCTCAACAGTTACCTATTATTATTCTCGTCGGAATATAACACTACCATATATAAAAGACAAATCCAAAATTACAGCGAGATTATTAGAGCCTTTTGCAAAAGGTGTAGAACAAAAAAAACACAAAAAACCACTCCAATCAATCCTATACAAACCAAAGAAAGAAATATCTAAGAACTTTCGTCTAAATTAGAGCGAATAGTTTCACAGTATTTGAGCGCCGAGTTGATGTAAGACATTAAATAGGAATAATATATATTTGTAAAATCTCAGCGAATGAATTTATAGTAAATCCAACATTTCGCCTGGCAATCTGGTCCAAGCTTTTTCAAGGAATTATAATCAAACATCAAAATTATCGAATATAAATAGGTACATGGTTCTTCGTTTCATTGTACAACTGAATAGGTCATTCGAACATCATTTATTAAATTAATTGTTCCAACTGCAAAACACACTACATTGAACAAAGTGGACACTCCCTTCACCTTCGTCTGCACGAACATCCATTAAGAGTCAAACTCCTGGAAGTCATTATTCATTTAGTCTTCTTCGAATATAACATAAGTCCTTTAAAACATAACTAATTGTAAAATACGTAGGTCATCTATCATTTACAATCACTATTGTTTTAATATAAGTAAATAATCCTCTTTTCTGTTTCTCTCATCATTTCATTAAGTACCAGTGCAATATGTGAATGTACATTGGATTGGCATGGAGAATTTTGTCAAACACCTATTGAATCTAAAATTATATCGACTATTTTAGCGCCTGATATAAAAACAATTCATGTAGCTAGACCATTACAAATCGATCAATCTGCCAGAAATATTAATTTGAATAATAAAATTAATAAACCATCAGTTACGACGTCGACGACGACAACAACAACAACAACATCAACATTTCTATCAGATCCCATAGATAGAATAAAACAAATGGAGATGAGAAATAAGGATGATACAATTAAGATTGTTCAATTAAGATTTGATAATGTTCACAACATTCAAGATGAACACCTTGACATTGATCAATCTGATGATACTCTATCTTCTTTAACAACAGTAAATACAATAATAGATTCAGATCAATCCAATGTATCAACAATTGATAAAAGTCAAGAAACAACAATTAAAGAATCTGATGGTGTCATGAATCTATCTGGTAAGAAATTTTTAGATTGAATTCAGCTATTTGATATTCAGCATACGTTTCTTTTTTCTTATTATTTTGAGAAAAACACTAATTGTGAGTTAATAGTGTAGTGAACGAGAACATAGGCGAAGACAACCGATTATCCTTTTGGCACAAAATTACACAGTTACTTGATAAAGTAGAAAACAACGTACTATAATACTTTATTTGCAAAATGTCTATTAATTGTCTCAGACTTCATTGTTCCTGTATTTCCATATCAATGGCTTTCTGTTTCCGTTCTTTTTTCCTAGATGTGTACAACTCTTTATTGTCAGTCATTCTATTCCTGATTGGCGTTATATACTACTTATATTGACATAAGTAACACATATCACTATAGTAGTTTAAATTATAATTTTAAAATGAAACAACAATGTATGAAAAAAACCATTAGTCATACGTGAGAAGATGGTTTGAATAATATAGTCTATATGATATTATATTCCTTTTGTGTTAGATGACTTAGTTTTGAGGCTTACATTGTCTTTCTATGTATTGTTTTCGTACATTGACTCCAGTGTTTACTTTAAATAGTCGATCAGTCAGTCAGTCACAACGTACAACTTCGTAAGTACGTACATCAGTTCGAGTTGCCATACCACATCAACACAGAGATGCAGTTGTCCATTCAAATCCCATAGTGGTAGAAGTAGTAAGAGTATAAGCATTATGTGAAAGATTAGGGTTTGAAGATGTTATTGAAGGAGTATAATACAGTGAAAAAAATTTGAAAAGAGAAAAAGGATAGGGACATGAAGAATTCAGAAGATTAGAATCTGGCAGAACACAAAGAGTGGATGCACCTTCGCGATTGCAAACGATTTTGAGTCATGTCTTCCAAGGTCTCTAACCGTCGATTGCTATCATCTCGCGGATCCCAACCAGGTAAGGTAGTCTACACCTACCAACATGGCTCAGTCCAATTGTCAGTGACTTTAAATAGTAATGAACAGTGAAGAAATACTTTTGAAAAATTAAATCAATTCATTTGAATTATCTCTTGATTAGTTAGTTGACGTCAGTGAAATTTTTAATTCCATGTACACTTTCATTACAGGTAACCATTATGTTAGATTGACTCCTAAACATGTCATCGACTGACGTTATTCCAACTGATTTGCGCGTTGAACCTGTATAAATCTTTCTACTGATTTCATATTAACCTAAGTACCAAGTCCTTAGAAATTCCCTTTATCTCGGATTATCACATTTTACCAATAGAATTTATATCTATACTTGTTCAAGTGCGGTGATAAAAATGATGGAGTTTTGATCCCTGTTTCCAAATTCAGTATATTCCTGATAGAGATTGAAGTTCTGGTTAGATATAGTGACAATTACACTACAACCTCATGGCTGTAAAACAGTTAACCTATGAATGCTACAGATGTCTGTCGTTGATGTCACACTGTGACGGAAACTCTCTTCCAAATGGATAAATATTCTGAGATATTAGGTGTCTGGAGGTAGTCTGGATGAAAATCTCCTCGACCTAGGCTTTTTGACTGTTGGACTTCTCAAGTAAGAGATACCTATAATCCCGGGAGAACTGATACTCCCTATAAGATTCAAATACACATCATCTTACTTTACTGTTTTAAATATTACCAACTAAGCTATTTGATCAGTGACTGGCTTCTTATAGGAATGAGATATATTTACATTTGATTGACTATCAAGTAGTGATGAAAATAAATCCCATAGATCCAACACTGAAGGACTAAGCTAATATGAGATTGGTCACTACTCATTGATCAATTAGTTGTATAAGACTATTTTCAAACCCTTTACCTTGTTTATGGAATATGTAATCTAGTAATATAAGACTTACAATAATAGACCATAATAATCATCTTAATGGAATACAACTATATAATAGAAGTGTGTATATAAGCTTGGAATAGGCTTGTATTGGTTTATTTTAGTTAAAATTCATATAAAATAAAAAGAATGACAATTAAAATCATGGAAAAAATTTAATTGTTGTAACCAATAGACTAAACAAATAGGTTTTGACAACCAACTTATCAACAACAAAAATGGGGGAGGGGGGGAATGAATTTGTTTCCATCTTAAACGAACTAACATACAAACATTCATTGTTCATAAATGAACCAAATTAAAAACTGTATTTTAAATAATTTTATTGTTTTGTTCAATAATATCTGAATTAAATTTGGATATAAGCAAAGATGGATAGTGGCTAGCAATGGGATCCAGGACGCGTGTTTAAGTCCTATTTAGGATATGATATGATTATCAAAAATGTCTAAATGACAGTAAATGATGGGTTGTTGTTGTTGTTGTTGTTCTTTCTTTAAATACCTTACAACAATAAATATCTTATCTATTTGTGTATGATATTGTGTATATTACTGTCGTTTCTATACCACTGTTCAGTCAGTACACATTTACTATGACAGAAAACGAAAGTACTAACACACTCACCACCAACTGTATCAAATTAACTGTTGGGTATTTTATTTAAATAGTAAGATTTTTAGTAAACATTTATCTCGAAAGCCGTTTCTTAAGGGGAAGAAAAAGGTATTTCTTAACGAGAGACAAGGAAATTAGACTGAAAGGGTAGTTTTGACAAAAAAACTAGCACTATTTATAGAAGATCGAATGATTGTTTTCTATTGGCTAGAATTATTGATTGTATCATTTCCATAATTTTCTATCTTTCAATGCATACAAATATAACGAAAAGAGACAAAATGAAACATGTGTGATTTATAAAAGTAGTCAATAGAATGCAACATGTCTATATTTTATCAGAAGGGGGTTTTGTGGAGATTTCAGTAATTTTATATAGTTGAAATCATCAGTCAATTGAAGCTAGACTAGCATGGAAACCTGGAAGCACTGGACGGCTGTTCCGCCCTGTTGTGGGACTCCTCAGCAGTGCGCACCCTACGATCCCGACTCGCGAGATTCTAACCCAGAACCTATCACTTTCGCGCGCGCTAGCGCTTAACCAATAGACCATTGAGTCGGTATCCAACGGTGTTATTGTCTAACTTCAACCAATCCACGAAATTGAGCAACCATTCACCAATGTCTTCAGTGAGTTGATATCTCCCAACAGACATGGTTGAACTCCACTGGTTACAGCGTTGGATGCCGGCTCAGTGGTCTAATGGTTAAGCGCTTGTGAGCGAGAGTGATAGGTCCCGGGTTCGAATCTCACGAGTCGGGATCGTAGGGTGTGCACTGATGAGGAGTCCCACAACAGGGCGGAACAGCCGTCCAGTGCTTCCAGGTTTTCCAAGGTGGTCTACCTTCAATTGATTCATGATTTCATTTATATAAAATATCTATATTTGTTATGTCATAACGCATTACAAAATACCTTGTTGATAATCTTTGCTAAATTCTGATCAATCTTTATTGGGATTTGTGCATTACATCAAAGCAATTTATACAAGATGTTCATATTGCCAACGATGAGATAATTCAAATTCTTTCTAATGGCTATACAAATATCATACTCGTATCACAATTAAATGACTACTTGGACTCAGTATCTCAGTAAATAACGTGTTGAGCATTTGAACTGCAAGATACCAGGTTCTAGTCCCTCTGTAAACACTGGTTTAGAGACTTGTCACCTGATATGCTCCGAACGGGACCTAGTGAGCATTCTACATTCCACTGCTAACCACAATCACCCTATTCTATGAAAAGAGGATTTCATTACTTCCCAAATATTTAAGCAATTTATGCGCAACTTTAGATGTATGGAATTTAGGTTCAAAGCATTTGATTTAACTGCTTTTATATATTTCAAAGTTATTTTTACTTCGCTTTTCAGACAGTGAAGTTAAATGTTACAGGAATATTTAACCTTCAGGAAACTTAAGTCAAAACAAAGATTTTTCACTAATTATTCTAAATCATCTAACTTCGACAAATCAGTTAGTCTTAATAAAACGTTGAAGTTAATACATTTCTTACTGTGTATGTACTTTAATTCTAACATAAATCTAACTTGAACAGTTCAAAAAAGCACTCGCGGAGCCAATTCTTTGTGTTCATTCAGTTTACATCAAGGAGGTTTCATGGTTAGTTTTTATCAAACTCCAGAATACTAACCTCTTGGTGTAAGGGGTCTTTAAAAATTGATAAACTTCGAAGTTTAACTCAGGACTGACCTTAGTTAGACAACCTTTGAAAATCAGGAAGTTCTAGACAGCTGTTTCTTTCTTATATTTTATTCCTCTTTAGTGAACATCCGCAACCAACCTAGTGACTGATTCCGTGGGGTAATTTTTGAAGTTCTGTTGAGAATTTGTGGCTAATGGAATTCAGTCATCTCGAGTTTCAGAAAGTTACCCGTCAAAGTGGTAGGGAAATATTCTAAATTGACCAAAATTAGAAATTCAAACTACCGAATATCAACTGAGTAGTTTGAATATCAGGGGCTCACCACGAGATCTGAATTCTCAGGGTTCACTTTCAAATGTTGTAATAGCTGTGCATTGTTGAGGGTTCGTGTATTAAAACTAAACGGATTCCCGATGCTCCTTAGTTTTCACTAATAATTTAACCAAGTTCGGTCGGTAATGAAGACTGTAGAATTAATATCGCTAAAAGAAATCTTTTTGATGACAATTATCAATGGCAAGTATTTATAGACGATCAGTGGTCTAGAAGTTAATTGTTCGCGCACTATACCGAAGGTCCTGGGTTCGAGTTCCGCGTTAGGGATTGTTGTAGCTCACTTCTGAGGTGTCCTATAATAGGGTGGAACGGCCGTCCAGTGCCTACAGGTTTTCAATGGTTGTCTAGCTTAGATTGCTTCATAAATTCAACTGTTAAAGTACAACAAACTCCATAACTATCGATCAGCATCAGGCCAATAATTTAACTGTATTTCAAATAAGAATGTACAGCACATTTTCCATGGAAAACTATATCATCATAATTGAGTCAAATAATAGATATCAACTAATGCAAAAGCAGATGTCGGATTCATAGAATTAGTACATACTCAGTCATTGAATGAAAATGTGTAGCCGATGTATCATTCAAAGTCAGTCAATAATTTTATTAATCACATTTATGTTAATGAATGCATATTTTTTAAATACATTTGAATATGAACCATAGAAACGTTAAGATATTTTATTTGAAAGGCTGAGAACCTTGAAGTACGTTTATTGTACTGTAATTTATTTACCCCCAATACATCAGCACTGCTATAAAGTGAAATGGTCAGCATACTCAAAAACTTCTCTGCTTATAGCTAACTTACGCCCTTTACTCCCAATGGATCAAAGGCCGCCGACCAACATTCTCCAACCCACACTGTCCTGGGCTTTCTTTCTAGTTCTATCCAGTTTTTGTTCATTCTTCTCATGTCTGACTCCATTTCTCGGTGTAATGTGTTCTTTGGTCTTCCTCTTCTCCTTTGACCTTCAGGATTCCATGTGAGGGCTTGTCTTGTGACACAATTGGGTGATTTCCTCAAAGCGTGCCCAATCCACTTCCAGCGCTTCTTCCTGATTTCTTCCTCCACTGGAATCTGGTTTGTTCTCTCCCACAGTAGGTTGTTGCCGATAGTGTCTGGTCAACGGATCTGAAGTATCTTGCGTAGACAACTATTGATAAACACTTGTATCTTCTGGATCTTGGCTGTCGTAGTTATACACGTCTACGCCCCATACATTAGAACTGTCTTGACATTTGTATTGAAAATTCTGATCTTGGTTTTGGTTGACAATTGTTTTGAGTTCCAGATGTTGTTCAGTTGTAAATATGCTGCTCTTGCTTTGCCAATCCTCGCCCTCACATCTGCATCTGATCCACCGTGTTCATCAATGATGCTGCTCAGATATGTAAAGGTTTCCACATTCTCCAAAGCTTCTCTGTCAAGTGTAATTTGATTGGTGCATATTGTATTGTATCGGAGAGTCTTGCTTTTCCCTTTGTTAATATTGAGACCTAGTGTTGGTGAGGCTGCTGCTGCTACACTGGTCGTTTTCTCCTGCATTTGTACTTATAGCTAAACTAGGTGTTTATATAGACCAGTCTACAGACGATATTTTAAATTCTTAATAATAGATAGAGATCCTATACTTTAATCTTTTATTACCTAAGACTTTCAAGAACTATTGTTCCTAAGATTACTAACAAACATTTTATTTTACAACTAAGACCTTCATATTTCAAACAAAAATTACTGGAAATTATTATTATTAGCGGCTTTATTCAATATTACATTTTTGGTACAATATAGAATTCCCAGCACAAAATAATTGAACAAGTTTACTTTTCTTATTTCTTGATTGATCCTCATGATAAATATTCAGTAATCGCCAGTTAGATGTTAGCACTCCAATCAATCGCCATCTAATTGATGTACATTCTTTTCGATGCATATTGCCAGCAACCACAATGTCTCTGATTGGTCACTTCTGTGACTTCTACAACGAAAGGTTGTACACTTTTCAGAAATGCACCGGAAGAAGTTAGTCATAATGATGTGTAAAAACAAACAAAACAAGGAAACAACTAACTTGTTGAAATATCCAAGTGTGAACAACAGATAGCCCAGATATTCAAGAAGGCCGCACAATAATCTGTAGGTTCGCTAGAAAAGAAAACCATTTCACATTCACAACGAGTGACCTATTTATATTTCACTTATCGATTAACGATTATTACAAAACAAATAAACAAATTTTTTTATTTTATTCATCATGAATAGATTATTACTGAATTTAACGAATGATAAAGTCCTGGGTTCGAATCCCGCGAGGCGGGGTCGTGGATGTGCACTGCTGAGGAGCCCCACAATAGGACGAAACGGCCGTCCAGTGCTTCCAGGTTTTCCACGGTGGTCTAGCTTCAATTGACTCATGATCTTAACTATATAGAATGATAAAGTGTTTATTGATGAAAGACAAAAGGGGGGCAGTAATCATGATGTTTTTTATTACAATAAATAAAACATGTGATCCAATATCTATTTCAATCCGTTTTTTTCCTATGTATACAATATCTAGATTGTATCCAACAGAAGAAGGGGACACAAAAAATAATAAAAGATAGTTAAAGAGGAAGAATATATTTGTAGAATCTCAACGAATGAATTTGCTTGGCACTTTAGTTCAAGCTTTTCAGTTTGCTAAGTGAAACGTTAGATTTACTTTAAACTTATTCGCTGAGATTTGACAAATACATTCTTCCTCTTGAATGTCTTACATCAACCGGACGCCCAAATACTGTGAAACTATTCGATCATTAGTTCTTATATATTATTCTACAAAAGATAGTTAACGTTAGAGTTATAAAATAGAGGAGGGGGGGTGAGAGAAGAGTAAAAGTTTAAAACTGTTAATCTATTTAACAATATTTAACAGGTTATAAACATGTTAACTCCATACAGATGATATACATTTACGTATATATATGAATATAAACAATTTCACTATTGTATAGTGTTTACTTAATTATTGAACATTAACAAGTGTAGCAGTTTTTTTTGTTTTTAATAGAAAGTTACAGTTTAGTTGACTTGGCAACAAAATTATATGTTTCATATAAAATATTGCTTCAAAAAAAAGGAAAACTAGCATATAAATGAATAATTGTATAGAGAGATCTATGTTCCCTTTTACAGTAAAATACATGTCAATTACAAGTAGGAGAGAAAGATAGATTGTAAGGTAAACGGGTGATTTAGAGATAAACTGTAAGTCAAATGAAATAGTTTGTTGTACAGCTAATATAATATTGAAATATACAAATGATTTCGACAATAAGATATACTGATAAGGTAGTTACAAGTAGAGTGTAGATTGAATATTAGTTTGATAACTGAATCCCATATATAGTTTCGTAAAAGCATAACATACTTGACGGCCTTGAGTTAACCAATAACAGGTAAGATAAGGTTTCGTGTGTTTTCTTCGAAGTTTAAACCTCATTGATATATAAACTGTATGTAATTATTAACAAAGTAAATATTGTATAGTTGAGATCATCAGTCAATTGAAGCTAGACCACCATAGAAAACTTGGAAGCACTTGATGGCCGTTTCGTCCTATTGTAGGGCTCCTCACTCCACAAAACCACCTTCTAATAAAGTAAATATTGACAATATTTGATCCTGGAAATGCTTGAAATTAATAAAATTATCTAATAAACAACCAAATAGTGAAATTAAGTTGGTTCTTAAGCTAAATTATAAAACATACCTGCTCCTAAGGCAGAATGTGTATTAAAGTACTGGATGTAATTCAATGAGTAGTCACGAGTGTTTCATGAAGCTAGATAGTATTCCTTTACTATAATGTTTACTTTCAGATTCAACCCCACGTTTCATAAGTTTGTATACGGAAGGGTGATACAGCTTGCATTGTAGCCCAAGATCGTCCATATAGTTTACTGTAACCAATAATTTTGTTTAATGATTTTTCTATTGGTCAATCACCACAAAAGTTCCCTCCCGCTTTACTATCAACATGTCAGCCATTGTATCGCTGGTTTTTACTACTGAGTTGAATTTTACTGATGAAGAAATTAATATAAGTGGAAGCTGATCTTGTATCACTGGGTAACTGTTGGGAATCAAATAGCACGTTTGAGCCTTTTCATCATCGTTTTAGACTTCAAATTGATTCCACCAAAAAGTTCATTTCAAGGTCGATATTCTAAACTGTTCAATCAGCTCTGTATATTAAAATTTGTAATTCACAGAAATTCAAATTTCCGAAAGCCAAATTGTATATATAAATAAATATATATATAATTTGATGAACCGACTGCAACAGGACCATGGAGGAGCCAAGCTTAGGAAGGTGAATAATTAATACATTGATAATAGGCTGCATATACATGGATCTTTGATGTTTCATATGGCCTTATAATAGTGTATGATTCAATCATACTTACCAACTGGAGAAAATACTTTCAAATGAAGATTTCTTTTACAACAAAGATTGAGATACTTATATAAGATCAAGAATTGAATTCTTCATCTACGTTGTTTTTGAAAGACTAACAAAGTTGAATATAAGATTTTATTGAAAACTGGATCATTTGAAGAAATACTCAAAAATAAGCAGTATCAAACAATTTCTAGATAGATGTCCAGAATCCTACACTGTTACACTTTATTTGCGACTTACATTATTAGTGTGGGGTTTTACTGTACGGTTTGTTACCTTATCATTCAATGTTTCATTCATTTTAATACTGATTGCAACGTTGCATCTGTCCAACAAAAGAGTCAAATGTAACGCTGGGTTCGAATCTCGCGAGGCGGGATCTTGAATGCGCCCTGCTGAGGAGTCCCACAATAGAACGAAATGGCCGTCCAGTGCTTCCAGGTTTTTCACAGTGGTCTAGCTTCAATTAACTCATGATTTCAACTATATAAAATTACTAAAATCTCCACAAAACCTCCTTCTAAAATTTTATATATTCTGAATATACTTTCCTTAATATTTTAATTAGATTATTTCTTAATTCATTATCTTTAATTCCAGGTCAAATTTCTAACAATGAAACACGTAATTATATAATTTTAGTAAGTTAAAAGAAAGGTGATTTATGTGAATTTCATTGAAAAGCTTCAATTGTTATGGATAATGCTATTTTACTTCTTTATATTATATGTTTATAAGTGAGCTTTGTATTCAGTCCTCATTCTACCACCAACGGATTTGAATCGACAACTGTATCTCTGTGCTAATGTGGTATGGCAACTCGAACTGATGTACATACGTACGAAGTTCTACGTTGTGACTGACTGACTGACTGTAATAGTTAAATTTAAGTGTATGCTTGAAAATTTACTGTACTACTACAACTTTATGATAGGAATAAACGAAATATTTGTTTTAGCAAATTACTAGGAGTATGTTACGCAGAGATGGATTGTGGGTAGCAGTGGAATCTAGGATGTGAATTTCGCTCTATTTGGCACTTCTTAGCTAGATGAACGTGAATGCCGGATTGAATATTGACTCTTGGACGCAGGTGTATCCGACTGACGAATCAAAAATGTGTAGAAACGCGCTTCCTGGATACTACTGTTAGCCACTGTCTATCTCTGATTATAATTGTTGTGACTTACTATCAATACCAAGGCAATCTGTACAGTTCTAGTTTGTATAAGATCAAAATTGTTTGTTACTGAGGTGTTCTAAAACCTTGGATAAATCATATGTTCATACCTCTTTTGTTTTCGACGCTTCAGTCAGAATATAATTTATGAACGATGCTAGGATGACCTTGAGAAGATTCACCAGTCTACTAGGCTCAAAAGAAATTACAAATTAGCGCGAGAAATCAGGATTAGGATCTAGATATGGATGTGATGAACAAAAATTGGACTAGGGGTTTTCATTACGAACTGAAATCAGCTATATTGCCGAGATGATATTTAGCCATTTGGGTGGATGAATTTCAAGTTGAAATCCAAGACTTGCTATTCTAAATCTCATTGCTTCGCCCATAAATTATAGTCCTGTCAATGAGGACTCTTTAACTCATTGTAAAATTTAATTGTTCTAATCACTTTATTAGTGGAATTTTTCCATTAAGTTAATGTATGACCCTCTACTATTCTGTTTTTTTCTTCAGGCGTTCATTATAATAGGTTTATTGATATGGCTTATTAGTGTTCTTATCATTGGTTTAGTGTGTTATCGCCGTCGAAACAACCGTAAAGTATCTGTTCGTAAAAGGTTAGTAATGTTTTTAGCGATTTATTTATTTGGTCAGGTAGATGGGAACATCTATTTGTCACTACTTTTCAGCGTTTTATGTAAACGCTTCATTTCTAAACTGTTGTGGTTAGTTCTAATAATCGACATATTTAACCTTAATTTATTTTGTGTGATATTTTGGCTTATATCTATTTCTCGTACTTTTGGCTATCGCCAAACTTTTATCTTCAACCTACATTTTTGTGCTTATAATACATGGGTACTTACAAATGACCTTAAAATTTGGGACTTTTGTTAAAATGAAAGACAAATTGTTATGGTTTGGGGTCATCCGAGTTTGCAACTGATGTATAAGCTTACTATACTTGAGCCTAACTAGCTAATTGAGTGAGAAAACTAAGAGTTGGGAGGAAGCTTTTATTGAGTAAGCCAAATCGAAATTAAATATACACAACCCATTCATGAGTGTAGATACATATCCCTCAAAAACATAAGCCACTACTGTGACCAATAGCGTATATCTATTTCTTCGGAAGTTAAGCCAAATCTTGAATAATAGCTTGTACCTGTTACCCCAAGTATCTTCGGGTTTACAAAACGTCTTTTTTACCTAAATACTTAGCTATTCTGCAGTCCAAATATTATGTGACATTAAATGAGTTGTGAAATATTATGGAAAATAGCATTTCTTATAATCTGTATTCAGTTCGAAGTCACTAAACTCTTACATTTCAATGTAAATGTCTTAATAAGGGGCTAGATGACCACATCACTGTAGAAGTACCAAACATCGATTATGAATCATAATTCCAATGCCTCATACAGGTCTATAACCCTCATTTGATCCTTTCCATTAGGTGGACGCTCTCAAGGTCAGTCTAGTGTCACTCAAAGGTGGTCCATAAATTATAGTTTCACCAAAAAAACAATTTAAACACCGTTCTTATCAGGATTATTTTTATCATTACTATTTAGGCTACTTGTGAGTAGTATGTAAGATTTTAACAACTTCGTGACAAAGCCCATCAACTTCGTTTCAATTGAAAGAATAGGATTGTTGGTTATCATAATTGAAACAAGAAAAATAAAGTTATGTTCACCAAAACCCCTCATATGTGATGGAAAAAAAGAGTAGCATCTTTTTTGTCATTAATGGTTTTCATTTGAAAAAAATGAAGTATTTGCTAATTACCGCTTGTGTCTTAGACAAGATGTCTATCCGTCTACGAAGCGATGAACATACTACTCACCAGTGTATTCTGTATGGGTATATAACCGTGAAACATGGTCTGTGAAAGTATAAGACATATATGGACTGTAGGTATATGATCGGAACTGTATCCAAAGCATTCCTTATATATAATAGATCAACTATCTAACCCTTAGGTTAAATATAGTGCAATACGCTGAGAAGGGTGGATTTGTAATGAACGAATAAGTCAAGTGGGGATGACCAATTTATTGTTTAGTGCACAATCACACAGTGACCTAATTAAATGTGGAAATCATATATCAGATGCATCATTTCCGCATCTTCTTTGAATTGTCTCTCATAAGCTTGATTGTTTCTTCATTCATTGTTATCGCTTCCACTTTCCTTTTCTTTTCTCTTCATTTCCGTCTTCTAAACCTTCTGCTCTCAAACATTCCACTTCCGACCGGTGTTACATACTACTTATATCTGTAAATAGAAGTAGCATACACCACTGATTCATTTAGGAAACAGAAAACTTTCATCGGCCAAGGTTGTTGGAATATATGTTACGATTGCTTGACGTTTAATATAATTATGAAAAAAAGTCTAGAGGTAAATGAGTCAAGGTATGACAGTATTCTATGAGGTAATTTAGTCATTGTAACAAATAAATGGCAATAACGAAGACAATGAATTAAATACTATAGTGATAGGAAAAAACTATTTTTTTAAAAACATAGAATAACAAGATATAATTGATTGCTTTCAATTCAATATAGAAATTTGGATTGGAAATGAAAGACAACTGGACAGTCTTATAGGTAACACGAAATAATTCAACTAGGTAACTAATCTGTTTTAGTTTGTATTTTTAATTCCAACCAATTTTCATTGATGTGAGAATGTGGTAATTGTTGAATGTTTCTGAGATCAAAAATGGACTACAATTGATCAGTCTCTTATTGGCATACGTGCATACTATGCATATTGCCTATAATGCTTGTGAATTAAGACTATATCAAGGCAATACACACAGGATGCACATATACCAATAAGAGACTTGATCAATTGCAGTCTTAATATCAATGGGAAGATTCAAACAAGTAATACTAAGTAAATTTAAACTTTACCCTATTGCACAAGCAAGTGGCTACCAGAACTCAGTAGCTGAGTAGATAACGGGATGGTGTTTGAAGTGAAAGTTACTGAGTTCCAGTTGCAGAGTGAACGTCAACTCTGAGATGCAGGTACATGTAGTTGACGAGTCCCAAATAGGACTAAACGCGCGTCAAACTGGATTCCACTGCTAGCCACCATCCATCTTTGCTTAAAATGCAAACGTTGTTTAGTCGTTCAAGCATTCAACTTTCAATTTACTTGGATGGTAAGTGTAAAACCATTTCCCGCCTATTTCAGCTTGAACAAGCAGTTAGTATTTTGAGAGCTCAAAGAGTAGCATGTGAACCTGTAATTTGATCATCAAGTTAGATTGACTATTTAATGAACAGTAAGGAAATATAAACATTTCATTTCAGTTCGTACTAATTGAATGAAAGGTTTTCACTCAGGATACTGTGTATATAGTATAGTAGAAGATATCGACTAAGCATCAACTCTGAGATGCAGGTACATCCAGCTGATGAGTCCCAAGTAGGACAAACGTACGTCAAACTGGATTCCACTGCTAGCCATTATCCATCTTTGCTTACAATGTTTGTGAAATAAGGCTATATTGAGGCAATAAGCACAGTATACACATATGTCAATAAGAGACTTGATCAATTGCAGTCCTAAGAAATCAATGGGAAGATTAAAACAAACAATATCATATGGATTTAAACAGTCACTTTTATTTTCTTCTTTTTGTAGTGCTTTATGGACAAATATTAATTATGAACCAAATTCATATCAAACCAAATTTCCATCACAAACAGAACCATTTATAACACAATACAATAATGATACTTCTCAAAATACAATAAAGTTAATTACAAATAATAATAATAATCAATTAATGTATCCTTCATTAAAAAGAAATTCATTAACATTACCTAAACTCCCTATCAATGATAATAATCACCATAGATCCGTATATTATACCCGTTCATCGAATATATCCAATAAATTACAATTTAATACCATTACAAATACATCAATATCAAGTCCACCTTTTTCAATCTATACAAAACAATCAAATTTATCATTACCAACTAATAGTTGTCAACCAATATGTGATACATATGAAGAATTAACATGTTGTATAAATGATCATTTAAATTGGAAACAAAATAATAATCATTCATCAATAGCGCCAAAATTAACAAGCTTTCAATGAGAGATATTGAATTACATTCAATGCTTAGATATATAGATATATATAACAAGATTGAATTTATCATTCTTGGTTTTGTTTAAATTATATGTCAGATATAAGAAATAAGTAGTATATATATATGCTATTACATGTAATCAGTTAGGGACTACTTATTATAATGTTTAACCCAAGAAAACTTTAATTTTTCACTCACTTTTTTTGTAAAGAAAGGAAGAAAAGACATCTTCCCTTTATACTTTATATCTTGAATTGTAATTTTTAATTATCAGTTATTTAGATGATATGTTTTATTGAAATCAGATATTTCATTGTATTATTGTTTGATCTATATGATATAGTTCATATCTATATGTACGTTTTATAGATGCAGCATGCATCGATAGAGCGAAATTCTAGTGTCTTAGCTAAGGAAGCTAGTTGTCCTATATGATTTTACTTACTTACGCCTGTTACTCACAATGGAGCATAGGCCACCGACCAGCATTCTACAACTCACTTTGTCCTGGGCCTTCTTTTCTAGTTCTATCCAGTTTTTGTTCATTTTTCTCATGTTTGTTTCTATTTTTCGGCGTAATGTGTTCTTTGGTCTTTGGTCTCTTCTCCTTTGGCCTTCAGAATTCCATGTGAGGGCTTGTCTTGTGATGTAGTTGGGTGACTTCTTCAATGTGTGTCCTGTCCACTTCCAGCGCTTCTTCCTGATTTCTTCCTCCGCTGGATGAAATCTGGTTTGTTGTCTCCCACAGTAGCTTATTGCTGTAGCTCCTCCGGGGGCTACTGCCGGTCCCAAGCTCGAGTAAAGGAGGAGGGTTGGGCATGGGGTTAACGACCCCATCCCGTAGAAAACCAACTCGCTAAAAAAAACGCTAACCAGTTATTTAGACGATATGTTTTATTGAAATCAGATATTTCATTGTATTATTGTCTGATCTATATGCTATACTTCATATATATATGCACGTTTTATAGATGCAGCATACATCTATATAGTGAAATTCTAGTGTCTTAGCTAAGGAAGCTAGTTGTCCTATATGATACAATGTTTAAACATGTAGTTTGAAGCGTAGTTTCAAGACACCAGTAATAACGTTTTATGAACTCAAATCATTAGCATTGGTGGCACGTGGTGATAAAGATATGAGAGGTGAGATTATTGTATTGATAAGAGAATTGTTAAGTTATGATGTAGTGAACAAGAACACGAGTGGGGACAATGGAATGTACTTGACATGAAATTATAGAGTATCTCACTAAAATTTGACAACCGTACAGTAATTGACATATGCAATTCTCATTTAAACATTAAAATTAAAAACACGAAGTTCAGAGTAGGGATTTCTTTTCAACGAATTTATTATCAAGCTGTACAATTATATATATGACAATGTTTTGTTAAAGTACTAATTCTGTGAGGAAATATGAACACAAATAACCGTACAGTAAACAGTTGATGTACAAACTATCAATCAATTGTCTCAATCTTGACCATTCCTTCTGCAAATATCCGTCCATCGTCTCCGATTTTATTGTTCGTTCATTTTCATGTCAATTGCGTTTCGTTTTCGTTCTTTTCTTATCAATCTCCTACTGAAATACATTTTATGCCTGATCATCGTCATATACTACTTATGTGGATTGAAGTAGCCCACATCACAATGAGGAAGGGATTTGATCGTGAACAAGATGACTTCGGGTTCTGTTAGATGTATGAAGGTGGTTGTCATTTCTTAGATGACTACCACCATGGGGAGGATATTTCTCCTTGAGGAATCTGAAAAAGAAGTTAGGTTAGTGGTGATCTTAGTGACCTGGCAAAATGGTCTCAAGATCCAATGTACAACTGGTTAAAGCTGATTGCGCACGGCCTTCTCGCTGAAAGTTTTTGATATGTTAGCTTCGCACTTCAAAAAACTTTATCATCGGAGACGGAAGGCCGTAGGATCAGGTGAAGTGTGAGATGTTTAGGGTCAACCTTTCTCAAGCCCTTTCGCCTGTTCCGAGTAGGTAGCATTTCTGATGTCACATCCCTCTACAGTCAGTAGTACGACTTTGCCCTTGAACCTTGTATTGGTGCTTTTCGTATAATCGTTCTCTAACCGACCTGTCTGGTATAGTAGGACCCAAAGGAAGATTTGTCTCAGCGAATATAGCTCGGTTGAATTACCATGATAGACAAACCCGATGACCACATCATGGTAGCAGCTATGATCGAGCGCAGTCAACCACCAAGCATTTATCTCGAATACTCATTCGCTTATATAAATGTATTATCAGACTGCATAACACACTAAATAAGAAACCATGGTTTAAACAAAATCGTACAGTAAGAGGCAATGAACGAACTAAACAGTACATAATTATTTAGCAATAATTAAGGGTTGAATACAGTTAATTATTCAACTAGAAGCTTACAATAAAGAGAATATAGAAATACAGTAATATGGTTACCTACTAACTGGACAGTTATAATATAATAATCCTCACATTAGTGTCAAGGGCAAAATTTTCTTCAATACTCGCTCCGCCACATCAAAAGATATTGTGTGCACATCTCTACTCAGGGAGATAATATATATTCCTTAAGGAAATGAGAAAATTTCTCAGTGGTTCTTGATTCCGTGAGTAAAGTTACAATTCCAAATTGAATGCCTAAATTGACACAGCACAAGGCTTTCTTTTGAATTACCCACTTTAGTTTCGTTGTTTTGAAATCGTCTTGAGTAAAAGACAAATTTATGCCAATGTTTGCTTGTCTGCTTTTGTAGAACTGCTCTGATGGAATTTACTGTGATACTTTGTGGAGCTGTCGTGTCATGATGTTAGGATCATTGCTTTCGGGCTCACTTTCTTACCTTTTGTTAAGTTGATTTCAGCATCATTGTTCAATACGGTTTTTTATATTCCTTTGTAATCATCATATAGAACAGAAATCGATAATAAACTATTAAAGTTGTCTCATTAGAACTCGAAAATTATGAACCTTACTACTCTAAACATAAAGGAAACAAAGAAAATATTACTAACAGATTTTTCATGTTGACTACATAAGTAAGGAGAAAGAATCTAGATCAAATTATTATTCACTATCCAAAAGTACTCTCCAAGTATGTTTCGAAGGATCCATTTTCTCGTTTCTCTCTGTTTCTTCTCGAAAATTCAAAACCATCCTTTTTTCATTCTCGATGTGTTGTTCTAGGCGATGGTCTGTTACTTTTTTCCTCAAGTTTATACTTCTGAAGTCATGGAAAATTTCAACTGACTTCCATACTACATATTCCAGTCAGGAATTTCGTGGATGAGACTGATTGAACAAGGACAGTGAAGATGCCACGGGTATTCGGAGTTTGACAACGCTTTAACCAGTAACACATATTATGAATCATACTCACCAATTGAAATCAAAAGACAGAAGCGAGTAGGTTCGAAGATATATTTGATAGGCTATCAATATGTCGTGGATCGACTGGTTTAATACGGCTAGCTAATGCAGGGGATGTTGAGCACGGCGTTCCCACTAGTGATCTGGTGCGAATTCATGACCGAGCACATTCAGCTAGGCTAGTCCATTAAAACTAATGTGGTCATAATCCAATGTCGAAGACCTACAGAGCTATTTATTTTGGGGATTTATTTACCGCTACAACAGGAACCCTCTATAAAATCTTATGCGTAGAGTGTTTCATCCTACTTACAACTTGTAAGTAGACCTTTACCTAGTCAACAATTTAGTAGGGCCAAACAATATGTAAAATGTTGTCAACTCGTGTTGAAAACGCAGAACTATGTAACAATCGATCCTGTGTCACATTATTTTTCCACACTATGCTTCATTAAGACGGTAGCTTATTACAACATTATTCTAATTGCATTCTACCAGCCTTAATACTGACCGTTGACGTGAATACGGCCCGTACCAACAGCGCAGTTACCACGGAGTAATTCACGCACTTGTTATTCAAAAGTATCAAACTCCAACTATCCATTTACTATGTTCAGTAGTATATATACGCTGGGGTAACTAAGTGTATATCCTAGTCCCTCAAACACTATAAAATGTTTATAACTTTCTCCTAACACCAAAACCACAGATGAAAATGTCTGAACATGTACCTAAATGGTTACAAAACTTAGTAAGTAATTAAGAGTAGATAATAAACCTTCATTGTCCTTTACTGCTAAATATATAGTTGAAACAGGTCATAAAATTGATCTTAACACAGTTTTTTTGGTGTTATACGAAAGTGTTAAAGGGCGTATACCTAAGACTTATTGAAGCTTTGGCCATACGAAAATCGAAACCCCTTTTATATATATATCCAATAACAAGCTTGTTCTCACCTTAAACCTACCCTGGTAATATAAGCTTATTATCCACTGTGGTGAGTTTCACATTATTTACTTTATTATCTTTGCTTCCTTTTACCTTCAATTCGTCTAGTTGACCTTTTATTTTTATGTATAAATGTTCTTAACAAGTATATATGTGACCAGGTTGTTCGAAATGTATTCCTTTAATATATCATATAGATATCTACTTCTTGTTTTCACACCATCCAAATTCATCAAAGGGACTAATTGGTAAGCACAGATGGATAGTGGCTATCAGTGGAATCCACGACACGCGTTTCGTTCTATTTGGGACTCGTCAGCTGGATGTACCTGCATCTCAGAGTTGATGTTCACTCTGGGACTCGAACCCAGTACCCTCGCTTCAAACGCCATCGCGTTATCCACCCGGCCACTGAGTCCTGATAGCCACTTGCTTGTGCGATGGGGTGAAGTTTACTATACTTACAATACTAAATGAATTTAAAGGGACTAATTGTTTTACAATCATTTTATACTTACTAGTTGTAAATCTATTGGGTATCGAACTGCGAATAAACAACAATCAGAGAAATTCATATCAAGTTCCGATTGTCGTGGAAAGTGGTTATGAATGAATGAAAATAACTTGTAGATTTAGTTCTTCGTACATAAAAGATGCCACACCTAGAAAAATTGTGTGTAGTTATTATATAGTGTCTCTTTTAAACTAATACACCCATTTGTTTTTGTTTATACAAAGCTATAACTATGAAATGGTTTATTTCATTTCAATCAAGCATTTCGTGACCTTTTATTCAATATTATTTTCATGAGTTATTTCTAACCCTTTAAATTATATTTTCCACTTTCTATAAAGATGTACATGTGTGTTTTGCCTGGATGTATCTATCTTCTTGCGTTTAATACATTGTCTGATTAATTTCTTTTTTTCCATAAAGTGATTCATACCTAGATTGAACAGACTGGTAAACATTCCTCCAATTCGCAACTATTCTATTTTCGTTCATGATTTGTCCACTAATATGTACGTATAAAATATTTACTTCAAACACAAATAGGATTTTCATAGTTGAAATTATGATTCATTTGAAGCTAGACCATCATGGAAAACCTGGAAGCACTGGACAGCCGTTTCGTCCTATTATGGGACTCCTCAGCAGTGGACATCCACGATCCCGATCTACAGATCGAATTATCAGAAAAGGTTTTTTTGTGGAGATTTAGTATTTTCATAGTTGCCGGCTCAGTGGTCTATCGGTTAAGTGCTCTGGCGCGAGACTAGTAGGTCCTGGGTTCGAATCTCGCGAGGCGAGGTCGTGGACGCGCACTGCTGAGGAGTCCCACAATGTAAATCATTGATTAACATACTCACCACAATCCCTAGATGAATCTAGCTTCAATTGACTCCCTCTTTCAACTATGAAAAATAGAATTGATAGATGCCTATGCGAATAACATGAGACACGACATTGTATCCGAACTGTCTTATTATTTAAGTTCCTCATTTCAGATTTACCTGTTAATTCGTGAAGGTAGATCGTCTGAAAACTCTGTTCTGCTTTAATCGTCCTACTCACACGGAATCTCAGTATTTTTTTCTTTAAAGCGGAAGATAAGCTGGCATTTCTGTACTGTTTTTTTTATAAGGAATGAATGTACCAACCGAATATCGACAGTAAAACATGGATTTACTGTTAAACTATTGAAGTGAGCGGCTTCAAAGTCTAGGTAGACTAATATCAGCTTATATTAAGCTCATGGTAATTTCATCTTTCTGTAGATTTTATCTCTAAGAGTGGAATATATATGAATGATAGGCTTCAGTAATATTACTGAGTACAGACTACTGAAATAGTAATGTAATGGACGCTACTCAAGGAATTATTTTTATGTAGTGTATAGCAGAACGTGGCATAGAAATTGTAACAATTGTCGGGAGTGAAGAGTTTCGGTAGATCGAAAATATGCCGTTCGCAGAACAGTTGGAGACCAGATGAGAATCCAGTTCAGATGCCAGAACACCGAAAGATAAAAATGGACTATTGAAGGCTACATATATATGTATTATATAAATACTTTATAACTCGATACTAATATAGTCTTTTCCTACATATTGGCTTCATACATCTGGTGTCGGTGTCAGGATCAAGAGAAAATTTTTGTGGCTGGAGCCATTTTGGAGTCTGGGACATCGGGAGCTACTTCAGGTAGTTTGGGTCGATAGCGAGGCTTATCGGTTGGAGGTAGCACTGAGCTACGGTGACGGGTTTTCACTGCCAGATGGTAGATAAACGAATATTGTCTCAGCCTTTAAGCTGTACGAAATAACACAGGATAATTTAAGCTTAAAGTCAGTTCTAATGAAGAGGTAAATCGGGAAATTTTGTTTACAAATTGTGAAACATCTTGTACACTATACTTCAACCAACTAAATATTAATTCATCTGTTAGGCAGAGTTCAAAAAATATTCCACTCAGTAAAATCACTTTATCCTGAGAATGCCCTGGAGACACCAATAGTAAAAGATGATTTATTAGAAACGGTTATCAATTTAAATATTATGGATTAAATTACATAGGATTATGTTCTGGGAATTCACATTTTTATCCATGTGAATAAGTCACAGATCGATTGGGCAAAGTTAGCAGCTAACACCATAAACAATACTCAATTGTGAAGTACTCCAATATGGCTGATGTACAGAGCTGTTCGCCATTGAGCTTTCCAACCTTTCATAACCTTCCTATGTCTTCTAAAAGGCAACCTCACAATAAATGATGATTATCCGTGGAGAATATATAACCTCCAGTACACGGCACTGTAATCAGAAGCGCAAATCTACTTCTGAACCTCAAATTTGTTTATTTTGATCCCCCCCCGTTGTCTATCCAACCTGACTATTATTGATATAACTTCATGGAATAAGCTCTCTAACTAATGTAGTATTGACCGCATCTTTATAAAATACAAGCCCGACCACTGAGTCATGGTAACAACTATAAAACATAAAGTGAACTGAGTTTGAGAATAAAAACAAATGAAGTGGAACAAAGCGCAAAGATTTATTTACAAGTAGTGGATTTAAACAGAACACTAGAAATAACAAAAACAAAGATAAAATTAAGTTTCTGCCAGTGTTTAACAAATGGCATTCATTATACTGAGAAAATATAGCTAGATACTAATACCAATAAAAATATATATATGGCTTGAAGCTGTTACATTCTTGTTACACTTGAGTACTCGGAAGTTAAACAGAACAGTTAAAAAAGCATATACGTAAAATATAATAAATAAATTGCTACATTTAATTTACAAAAACTGTTTTGTAAAGAAGTTTAAAATAAGAAAAGATGACTAATTTTCTGTTGTATAAGATTAGAATATCCCACAATCCTTGAGGTTGTTTTTAATGATTACATCAGTTACAGCATCAAACACAAATTGTATATTACTTGTATCTGTTGCGCATGTGAAATGGGAATAGATATCTTTAGGTCCACTACGAGTGTTTGAATTTTCAAAACATGATCGAATATACTCTGAAGCTTCTTCATAGTTATTCCCACCTAATCAGAAGTTTAAGAAGGTAAATGAAAATTATAAAAGTAGACTAATCAGAAAAAAAGGTGCAAAACATTCTTTAATATACGGAAAACTAATTGATCTATGATAAAACTTAAAAGCATTTTTTGAGATGATAAATTTGTGTGATAACAAGATAGTCTATGAGAAAGTTTCCACAGACATAATATACCAGAAAGTATCATGCCATTATTGGTTAGCATTTAGAGTTAATATATCTCTAACATTTTTTTATCTTTTCGACCAAATAATAAGATAAAATGAGATGTGAAGCGTACTACAGCTAGATCTCGCAACAGGTGTCACGTATGCCTAACCACTGCCTACCTCGGCGCGCAATGTTTGGTAATGAAGTAGGTTGAGAGCTAGAGGCAGTCAAATCAAGAAATGGCGACAGCCTATGAAATCACTGACTGTTGGTCTAAGTCATGTTGATAGACGTAGACTAACTAGTTGGGGTCTACGTGGTAAGCGCAATTAGGGGTTGGAGACTTTGAATGACATGGCTTGGAATTATTCACAATGGTCCAGATACATTCAGTATTTTTTTATCTCGATCTAGAATACAATATTTCTTCATACATTTCAGTCTACCTTTTTGACCTATATCCCTAATGTTTAATATTTCTTATTATATTGAACTCTTTTAGTATTTATATAGTCTTCCTTTTGTCGTGCTGATGTGATACGACAACATGAACCGACCGGCATTTGTTTCAGGCTCTACGTTGATGGAATTGATTGACTGACCTTACATCAAAACGTAATCAGAGAAAATCAAGATCAAATATATGAAATGGATTTTCAACGTAAATAAACGACCACAAAAAGCTAAGTAAAGTGCATGTCGTAGGTATATATTCGATCAATTATAGTGATGATTTAGTCGTTTAACAACTTAATCATAATGATCTCTTTTTGGATAAATAAGAAACGAATGTCTTGAGAGCTGAGATCCGAAGCTATCCACTAGAATTTTTAAGGAATACCAGAAGCTGTAAGAAGTGTATTGAATTTACATAGTACCATCAGTTGCATAGTGATAAACTTAGATGAAATTGTATGAAGGGGCAGTCATAACCAAAATACGGATATAAGGTATAAGGATTAGAGAAAGCAGAATTAAACTTTAAAATGAATAAATACACGCAGTTAGAAGCCGAATCAGGAACCATTTTGAAGCAAACCACATAATGTTAAGCAAGTGTTCTTCGATAAGCCGAGAAATTTGCTCGATCGTACCACATAGTATATGTGGTTAGGAGAAGAAAATTTAAATCTTTGTAAGCTGATGGGTTAACTAGATAGAAATCAATTGCACTCTCCACCGAAAATCAACGAAACAGTAGCTAGCCATATATAACCCATACCTCATCAAATCTAGCCACTATAATTTCAACAAAACTAATTGGCTCATTATTCAACTCATTAGTACTTCATTCGAGAACTGTTACATAGGCGAAGACAACGATAGTCAAATAAGTGTTACTAAATCAAGACTAGCACACCTCCTAACTAAGCTCAGAGTTTAATAGGCCTGACTACCAGAATCGTTACAGTCAAATGGAGTAGTAATAAAACATCGCTTTATATTATTTGTAACAGATTTTCACTTAGAATAGCCAAAAGACTAGACTTTACTAGATTTTCAAAATATGTTTGATAAGGTTTGTTTTAGAGTCTTTTAGAGAAGTGATAGAGAAACTGGATGGAACTAGTGATGAGCAACGTAGGACCTGGAACAAATGTTCATCGGTCTAAGTTTCTATACCAGGAAGTGCATGAACGGTCTTTTCACAGTGAACTTTATAGTTTACTAGGATACGTATATGTATATGTTTAACGATCTGATAGCAATTAAATAAGTAAAAAATTGAAATCGTTTTCATAAATTTGATGAAAAGTTTACCACCTTTGTATTACTCGTATAGACTCAAGAATAATGTAGT
Organism: Schistosoma mansoni; assembly: GCF_000237925.1. Lineage (NCBI taxonomy): Eukaryota > Metazoa > Platyhelminthes > Trematoda > Strigeidida > Schistosomatidae > Schistosoma > Schistosoma mansoni. Next base: position 27,496,181 of record NC_031498.1, on the reverse strand, counting down.
GTTTGAATGCAGAGTAAGCAAATGAATTTGGTAAGTTCGTTAACAGTAGTCTGTGTTGCTCATTATCTAAATTGGTGAGATTGCGCAGTGTTATGACCCAACAGGATATCATAACAACATCACTCAGTTTAATTTCCGATACACTCCACCAAAACCATCCACCTAAGATACAAATCCCCACCATCTCACACTCCAAACAAAATCAAACCAATTTATTAGTTAGGGCTAATAAGGAAAATTTAAAAATCTCTTTGATGTTAAGTCCGATCTTTTGACTTACAGATAGAAAGCATTAACAATTTACACATCTTTAGAAAGACTAGTTTTTACTGTAAATTTTTTATATCACTGTAAATAACTATTTTATATCACTAAATAGCAAACTAAAAACATAACACCTGAGGTAACAATAGTATTCATCAACAATTAAGCAATATTAGAACAACACATGTAAGCGAACAATTGTTTTCAGTCAGATCGTCAACAGGCTTTACTCTAATATACATGAATATTTATACGAAAATGTTAGTCTTGACCGGTTTAAAATTTTTACAATGGGAGTCTTTAAATTAAGCGATATTTAGAAATAATAACCAGGACGACAATTTTTTAAATCACTATGTTCTAATAATATTGTACTACACCTTTAGAATAATTATGTATAGAATGAGAAACACAGAATAAAGTAAAAGCTGGAGAAATTCAAAACTTACCAGTGTACTCTGGGAAACATATGGTCAACGGTGATTTCATTATTTTATTCTCGAAAATATCTCGCTTGTTTAAAAATAAAACGATACTTGTTTCCGTAAACCACTGGTTATTACATATTGAAGTAAACAATGTCATAGATTCCATCATTCTATTCTGAAACAAAAACAAAGAGCACCAAAACCAATATAAAGTTGTGATTACTGGAAGCTAAACCACGGTGGGATGTGCACCAACCAATTATAGAATACAAACAAATTAAACACGATACTCATATATGTCAGTTGGGGAGAGTCCGCTCTCACTCTCGAAATGCTCTCACATAGCCACGCGCAAATAGCTTCTGCCAGGGAAGTCCTATTCACTGCCTTCTCGCGCCACGAGTGTTGTTCACGAAGTTGAGAGGATGAAAAGCGAATGTCCGGCGCTCTAACCGGGTTGGTGGACATGACAAGTCCACCTAGGGGAGTTGGAGAACCCTCATTCCAAACCAATGGTGTACATGGACTCTAGTATCCTGAGAGAACAAATGGCGTATGAATCAATCGTTGGTCACCGGCTACCATGGGACTGCATCTCCTCACGATGCTACACTGCCTTGTGGATCAGATGTTTCGGTCAAAGGCTCCGGGTGTGGCCCCCTAAGAAAGCCACGTGCTTCGGTTTGGACACCTTGGCAGTATCACAGCCCTCACACAAATCTCATTTGATTTGTGTGACGCATATGTATCTGGTGCCCCTTTGTACCAATATTTATGTGTTTAAATAAGTAAATAAACAGAAAGTGATTGCTTAAGAGTGATATCTCTGGATGTAGAACACGACCACAATTAAAATTTATCGAGTGCCTATGAAGCTTACCACATATCTTTGAAATAAAGCTTTAGTTGGGTATAAGCATTGAACAAAGAAATATTCTAAGTAAACGAAGCGTTGATGATGTTTAAAACGATGGTGAATATTCAGAGAACAGGACCAAGAGCATCCACCTGACCTAAAGTTGTTTTTCCTCAGCCATAAAATACAAAAACTAAATCAACGTGAATGATTAAAACCACCTGCTGAACATCGTAAACCCCACAAGATAGAATGTCAGTTTAAGTAAACACACGTTGTGACAACCCAAATAGTCGAACAGCAAAACATGTTAAAATTGGCAAGGGCATGAATAATGATAGAAAATAAACTGACGTAATGGGATTTCCATACATCGAAGAGTCAATGGTTTGTCTACGCCACCATAAATTTTCAGCTATTAACGTAATTGTCAATTATCTTTATGACTGATTTTGCCGGATACTACTGGAACCACTAACTGCCTCAGATGGAACTTTTGAGTAGGTTTACTCAGTTGGTATTATCAAGTTGTAGTATCTGGCTGTATGACTGGAGTAAATAGAGATGTATCTGGTTTTCCGACTAACTAGACTTGTTTAGGTTGCTTTAGAACCAATGAACCCCAAAATATTAAATTTTTATGTGTAACAAAACTTTAATAAAATAATTACCATTTCTTGATCTTCAGCAAGGGTTAGATCGTATTCACTCATAGCAACCACAAATATTATTGCGGTGACGCCTTCGAAACAATGAATCCATTTCTTTCGTTCTGAACGCTGTCCTCCAACATCAAACATCCTAGGGTAATAATTCAAATAGCTATTTTCCTTGCCTGATGCTTAATCCCTTAAAAGAGAAGTGGGTTTCTACAATTCCACCCGTTCTGACTCTAGTCCGAAGGACATCCTGTTGTGTTGGAATATAACCAGGACTTGACAACCTATCCAATGAGTCAAGGAAGCTAAAATACAATTTAGACCTAGAAATTATCTCACTATGATGCAGAATCATTCAGTTGAAATTCTCGAGACCTATTAACAGCTGTTTGAACACCTGGGTCATACCAAAGCCTCTTCAGCGCACCAAATACTTCCTCAGGTAGCACGTCAACATCTGTCCGTGAAAGATTGAGGACCACAGCAATATCACTCTGGATTCAAGTAATTTACAACATGTAAAAATACCATTGCATTCGGATATGCACAACATATCTGCAGTTGTTCCATAGCCCTCAGTATGGCTACCATGCTCTGGATAGTGTTGCTGAATACGACTGGCTTGTAGGTTTTGCATTCTTCTTCGGTATATCCAGACATATGAATAATTCTGCAAATAAATATTACAGTAACATACTTCATTTGTTTAACTATTGTGCTTTTCCCCGACTCTCCAGCACCAAGGAGCAACAGTTTGGCCTCTTTGAATGAAGCCTCACCATCAGCCTTTAGTTTCCTGTCAATGTCTTTGGATCGAGCTATTGCAGCTAGTTTTTCTTTACTCACAAAACATCCCATATCTACAACTTTCGAAACAAGAGCCGAAAAGATTTAGTATCAAATTACCGCCGTAAAGTGAATGAAACTTGGCTCACACAAAATATGCAGTACATTTGCACAGGGTTTCGTGCCATCTTAAACATGACCCATACCAAGCAAACAAATGTTATTCTATATGACAAATCAAAGTAAACCATCGGAATAAATGTATTATAAGTACAGCACAATCAAATAAAATAAAACTTCAAACTTTACTAATCAGAAATGCAGGACTGATTGTCTCCATAATCTGATTCTGAATGGTAAGAGAGCGTTCTCGGCCACGGTGATGTATGATACCTGTTTTATTTCAAAATAACTTATAGAGCGAAAAATTCAGAATACGAGTAACCTCTCAGTAACACTGGAGTATCTTTGTCTGTACCTAGGAAACTAGTGCAAGCATTGAGTCTGCTTAGGAATGATCCTACAAGAGGTCACACAACATACTCTTTTAATAATGAATTTTGCACCTTGCATACCACAAACCTGACTAATTGTCAGATTCAGCTTTGTATAATAAGGTCTGACGACCTTTTCTTACTATGCTACTGTGATTGTATAGCCTACTGAATGAGTCAATTGAAGGTAAAGATGTAACTCCTGTGGGTGAAAAATTCGAAGAATTGATGACTCGGTGAGAAAACTTGCATGCCATAGGTATTTTGTTCGCTCTTGGCTTTTCTACTCTCCTCATATGTCCTCTGACATGTCCCGATATAGTGGGAAGAAAAAGAGAACTTATATTAAATTCGAAAACATTTCCTAGTATTCCATGCATCAAAGTCAGATAACCTCTCAATCTGCGATAGGACAGAATAAAAAACCCTGTCTTTTCAAGCCGCTATTTGTATGGTAGAACCACGAGTTAGGAATTGCACAGGTAGCTGTCCTCTGTATTATTTCCAGGATATCTGAGTCGCCTTTTAAACGGAGACTTGCAGCATAAATGCAGTTTTTAAGCTTAGTTCTCACTACGTTTGTGTATACTGTAGTGAACATGGTAGTATGTAAGCTGGTGAATGTCCGTCTTGAAGACCATAGGGTTCTAAACCCTAACCTAATGTGGTGTAATCTCTTGAATGAGTCAATTGAAGGTGCCGATAACACTGCTGAGAGTAACAGGCTCCGAAGGTTCCAAACCCCTTGGTTACAACCTCCTGGAAGTGGGCTGTAACCTTAAGATCATGGCTCACTGTAACCGCAAGATCCTTGTGAGACCGAACCACAGGTATAAGCACTTCCCCTATGTTGTGCCTATTTACCTTTGCATCCGCAAAGTGCATGTAGGCATACTTGACCGTGTTGGTAGGCATCAGCCGCTTTTTAGACCAGCTAACCAGAATATGTGAGTCTGTCTGAAGTGCTCATGCATCTGAGTCACCTGTTATTTTTCATCAGATGTTCACACCATTAGCGTATAGTAATATTAGAGGCTTAACTTTGCTTGAGAGTTCATTTACATACCGTATGAAAGGTAAAGGACCTAAGAAAGTCTTACAGTACTCCACTAAGTGCTGATCTCTAGGTGTAGCACTCGAAATTTATTCTTACCTTCTATTTATGACCTACCAGAAAATCCTTAGATCATTTTAGGAGGGGCACGGCAATGCCTAGATTTCCCAGTGTCAAGAACAGTCTATTTGTTGTCACCTTATCAAATACTGAAGCCTATGTAGACAACATCCACTGATTTTCCATTGTCTAGGGCCTGTATCCATTGCTTTCTTTTCATAAAGAGATTTGTTGTGCAAGATAAACCTTTTCTGAAACTATGTTGTTCGCTGTTCATTGGTTTTCACGAAAATCATTATGGTTGTCTTGACTATTCTTTCCAGTATTTTAACTACGACACTGGTCAGGCTGATAATTCTATTGTTCAATGAAAATTTTCTTCATCCTGTTTTGTGTATTGGATTGACGATTGCATCCTTCCAGCCCGTAGGTAACACTCCTTGGCCAAGTGACATATTGAATATCACAGTCAATGGAGCAGCAATATATTGTGTAATTTGTCTCAAGATTTTGGGGTGTAGTTCATTCGGTCCTGTTGAATTTTCCGTGTCTCAAGTGTTAAGAGGGCGAGACTACAACTTGCGGACGAACCAATCAGAAGCGTTCAGGGGGTTTCAAGGTCGTTGCGTCAATTTCAGTATCTGATTCTCGTGTACAATGGCATGGTCGAAAAGCCATGTCATTGATTCTCGCTCATATGTTACATGTTGTCGCGGATTTCTAATGTCTTTTTTTATCGGCTAATCACAGCATTCTTCCGTCACATGTTAATTTTTGTAATATTTATGCGTGTTACATGGCGTTTATTGCAGTCTACTGGTTGCTTGACGTATTTGGAGCTGACAACCTGGATGAATGCTTAGTCAGCCTAATTTGGTAATTTGTAACAATGCAAACTCAAGCAAGTGAAATTCATCATTTATCAAGTCAAAAATAGACCGGAATTATAGTTTCAAGCAAAAACAAGCTGTGAAATAATTTACATGACTAACCTCCCTTATTATGGTAGTGATGAACATGGTTGTTGGTAGTTGTTTATGAATTGTAATTGAGGCAATTGAGATTCAAACTATTCATGAATCCTGTAATGGTAATAATAATCATTCCATGCGACGTTTCTAATGCGAGTTTGTTTTTCTATTGCAGGGCAACAAAGAGTAAACGCACTGGAAAAAGATGAAGAGCAGAATAATGAATAAAACTATTTTGTATTAAGTTTCCTCTTTTGTACTGGAACCGTGTCTCTCAATTTTAAAAATATTTCTGTTGTGCCAGTACACTGTATTCTTACTTCAACGGCACTTACCGGTCCTGACTGTAGTGTTGTTGTTTCAGATCGCTCCTGCTTCCAAGTGAACGTCAATATATAACGTGCTACATTACGATATGAACTACTAATATACGGCCGTAAACAGTTCTATCCGTGATAAGTATCATCATTGTCAACTGGACTGATATATTATTACGTAATGTGAGAAAGAATAATTATGTATGTAACAATTGGCGTTGATAGATTTTTCTGCCTGCTTTCTGAATTTATTCAGGAATTGTGTGAAACATAACTGTAAGTGCCACATAAGTTAGTCAAATACTCTTCTTAAGTAAAGCGATGCGTGTTTGTTATGAGCATGGTAACTAAAACATGTTGTAGATAATACTATTTTACGATGTCTCATATAGGGTTAAAATATTAATTTCTGTTAACAGGATCCGAAATCACTGACCAAATCATAAACAAAGTGTTAATGCATGTTGACGAGTAATCGTTAAATAGTGCTTACCAGTTATTTCATTATTGTATGTAAACAGTGAACTGCAAACAGTATTATGAACGTTGTAATTGGATGTTTCTCAAATTTCATATAACTAATTAAAGTTTGTGAGTCCCTTCATTTGGTGCATGAAGTTTGTTTGTTAATACCGAATAACTAGATGAAATTGTAGGAAGGTTAGAAAATGAAAAGCACTGTTTACAGCAAGTAAAACACTTACAGGTACATCCTATCGATTGCTACTTCATTTACTTACTGAATTTGATACTGATAACGAGGTTTAATCTTTTTTTTCAAGATTGATTTGTTGTTTTTCTGGATTGCACTGAGCAAGTTATCCATACATTTTCTGTTACACAACTTATGACTTCTGTCAACTAATTGAAAGGCTCAAATCTTTGTAATAATCAAGTCTATGCAGGTAAAAAACTTGGCGAATTTCTTAATATGGAAGTTTATGCGGAGAAACAATTTACACATTGACGATAACTGTGTTTTGTATTGACTACTACCGCGTTTATTCATCTAATAAGTTATCTAAATATAATATAGATATAACAACTGTAGTTGTTCGCACTTTAAATCTTTTTAGTATGTGTATAGTCTAGTTCTGTACTAATACTACTTTGAAAATAGACGTTGTCCAATAACGGTGAATATATCGTTTGATTGCCTAGTCCGCAAGATCTTACGTGAACATCGCATCACTATCTACACTGACTCATCGTATCATGACAACTAACAATAATACTTAGTACTTCTGATGAACACATTTATGCTTGGGATAGAATAATATATTTAGTGTGAATATAAATAAGTTAAACATAATGAGAACGTCTGCAACACTGAGTCATGCCGTGCGATTGAATGAATATCTCCACGTTCACCACTGCCGACCTTCTCTAAGTGTTACATCATTTTAGTTATTATATGCTTGGCTCCGGAGACCATGTGATTAGGAAACAATGCCACTCCAATTATTCATTCGAATATACTGATCATAAAGAGAACTACACGAAGAGAAACGTTTGAGAAATTGCAGTCTTACCTAGTTATTGATGATTTTTAAGCAATAATAGTTTAATTTTTTCTCCACCATCATGGCGAAGTGTTCACCATATTTTTCAATTATCTGTTGTTTATAGATATACTCTTCACTCCGTCTGGGTAATGATGTTGTTGTATTATGATGGAAGTTATGTGTGTTATTCAACTTCCATCGGCTGCATGGTCTAAGAATGTGATGAGCTAATTAGTTTATTTATTTCGTAATTGATTAGGCTTACCTGTAAGAGTTGGTCTTTTTACATATGTCAGTAGTATATGACGACAAGGATATCGACAAGTCATAAATGTTCGACAATTGCACTCGCAAATGCCTGCATCTACTTCATAAAGCTTGCAGCAGTCAATCATGAATAACCAGTCACCGTTTTCGTATTCAATATTAACGAAACGCATTTTTTTCAGTTCCAATGAAACCTTCGTCCGTGCAAAAGGAGTAAGTAAGTTTTTAATACTTTCTATTAATTCATCTGCTGACGCTGATTGTAGTATCACGGGCTTCAAATTTTCTTTTTCCTCGGCAGACAACCTTCTGGTCCATTGATCGCAAAGCATCCATGAACTACTACACGGATGATTGTGAAGCATCTTGTATGACTTTATGACATATTCATCACCGTCCAATTTCACACGGAACCTTAATTGGCAGTTTCGAAACTTAGACCTTAAACGTCACATGTTAGTTCAAGTTCTCATGGTGTTTTATTCACTGATAGACCTTGTGGTTTACGCCGATGACCGAATGTACAATAAAACACCACAAAACTGTATTTAAATCGCACGTCCTTCAGCAGTTTACTTTCGCCGTGAATGTAATGCGTATGTGTAGCCTGAAAACGGATAGAACTTTGCATCCATACTTTTTGGAACTCCTTAAACACACTATCGAATTCAATCCAGCTTCCAAAACACCTGCTCAGTATTATGCTTTGAAACGCCTCACTTAAGTCGACCGAAATGTCTCTGGAACAAATCACTGCAAACATCACTCGTTAATTATTAGAAAAACAGCTATTTCATGCGATAATACTTCAGTAACTAAAGAAAGGACTACAAACAATTAAGACTCACGGGTTACTCGTCATGTCGTCTTAATTCTTGCAGAAAACAACGATTCACACAAATTCAGAGTATCTTTTACCGATAGTTTATACTCAATACGCAGTTTTGTGGACCCCATATAAGTTTTAAACAAGGAGAGTGAGGTTCAGTAGGGTAATTGGTATCCCAGGTCAAGTTACGAAGCAAAAAAGAGCCAAATTGTACACTACAAAACAGAGGAAGCTAAATAAACACTTTTGGCATTGATTTCGCGAATTTGCTACAGCCAAAAACGACGCAAATACAAGAAAACCTGATATTCGTGCAACCAAGAGGACAACCAACCGAGCCTCAACAAATCAAATACAGAATGACCGCCTCGTGTCAGGCCGTTCGAGGTCGCTAAAACAGAACGGCGGGCAGATTTGAAAACGCACTGACTTATTTACCTTGCTGTGTACAATCGGTTCACAGAGGGTCTTAGAGATTTAAGCGACATTTAAGCGGCTACAATGAATAAGACTACTGAGGATTTCCTTTATTTGTAATTGTGGTAATCATTGATAAGTTAGTGAGACAGGAGTAACCTGTTCTAGAACCATGTTACTTTTCCTAATGGGTCCGGTTTTCGTCGACATGCTTAAACAGCTCCTTCCAAATAGTCTTTCTAAAATTTTAACAACCTAGTCAGGCTAACAGGTCGGTAGTTCTCAGGTTTATGTTTCGTATCTGTTTTGATTATAGGACATACTATGGCGTTCTTCCAGTCCTTTAGTAATCGACCCTGCGTTACTGATAGACTAAAACATACTTAAAGGGTTCGCAACGAAGTTAGCTAGTTCCTTTAGTGACCTAGGATGCATTCCATCGGGTCCCGCGGATTCGCCTATGTCAAACTTATTTGGCAGACCAAGGACATCGAGTTCTTTTTAATGGTCACGTTATTCATTGTATGTGTGCGAGGATTTATATGAACGGACTAAAAGGGTGTTTTCCACGGTGTGTACGTTGGTAAAGTAATTTGAGGATACTTGAGCTTTACCATAGTCGTCCTCCACTAATGATGATGTATTACTTCCGCCATAGTGCTGGAATATTTTCTTTTTATTTAGTCTGTTTATATACGAATAAAAGCTATTAGGGCATTCTATAGATTCCTTAGCAATTTTTTCTACGGAGGGTCGAGGCACAGGTATTCTGAGCTTCTCAATATTGGGGTTTTGTCTCATCAGTCCCCAGTAACCTGAATGTATTTCATATTCTTCTCCTCTTAAGGAAAGGGTGCGAACCTCCCTACTAAACCCTGGTTGAGTTTCTCTGACCCCTTGGTGTAGTCCAAGGGATGCGAGGTGCAGTAGTTCTCAAGTATAAGTTTCGAAATACATCCCAAGCTGTTTCATTTGGGGACTCTGGCTCTATTGTTCAATCTACTGACGATGCGAGTATAACATCTTGTATATTTAATTCCCAGTCGTTAGGTCCGTGTAGAGCCGACACATTCACGTTTTTGATAACTATATGGAAGTCAAAGGTTAGAATTGCATGATTACTTTTACTTAAGAGTGGCATGTAATCAAGGTTCGTGACGTCATCTTCATAATGAGTCAATATAAGATCTAGTATGGATGATTCAGAGTTTAGGTCGTACCTAGTCGCTTCTTTCATTTGTTGTACTAGGGCTCATGTGATAATCGCATCAACTAGTTTCTGCTCGAAGGAATTTTTTGACAATTTAGTTCCCAGATTTTTCCATTTCACTGTGGGTGCATTAAATTATCCTAGGATCAGACATGGACCACTTTGTGACTAAGTATTGAGACTGTCTAGCAAGACGTCATTTCCCTCACAACTTGGACTGCTATAGACCAAACTAATCGGCAGCTCTTGTCCCTTGGATTTCAAGCGGCATCTAATTGATTCACACATTCCACTGTCATGGGTACACCGTTGATAATGACAAATGGTTTAGTATTCCTAATGAATAGAGCTACACAACCTCCCTTAGGCTTCTGGATTCCATCGGTTCTTACCAACGCGAAACCTTCAAAATCAAGTTCCATACTTTCTTTAGGCTGTGTCAGCTGCGTTTCCGTGACTGAGATTACATCCGGATTATTAGAGTCTCTCTGTACACCTAGTTATGACCGCGCGTTGATCAAACTTCGGACATTAATGTAACAGGTTCGAAGCCTATATAAATGGCTTCATGCTTCATCCAGAGTGGTTTCGGCATCATTCTCTGTCGAGGCCCTACAACCGGAAAAAGTACAATCCTGGGATCTTTTTCGCCAGCATCTAACCTATGTTTTAGTTCGTTTACACGGCCTGTGAACTGCAAGTCCTTACGGAAGAAACTAGCCCCTTTAGTTTGTGTCCATTCTGTAGTGGTAATTCCAATTCATTGGGAGGATTACATATTACTTTAAGCGACACGGGTTGATTCTGTTTCGAGTTCACTAGGCTACCTAGTCTGTACACATTTAGCAAAGTGACTCCGGAGATATCCTGATGCATAAGCTGATATAATAGCCGTTTCATCAACCTAATGTCATGCTCTAAAATAATTTAGGGTTCTGAGCTTTCACTCCCCTTGATTCCATGAAGGATAGCTGACCTGTCACAGTGGTCAGTCTTTAATTTCTCCGCTACTTCTCCTTCTGGAGAGGTTATGTTGTTTCTTGATCTCGATCTGTACCCACTCATCAACTTTCGTTGGAGTAGCAACCATATTCGCGCCAAACACACTGTGGGATTCCGGAGGGTTATCGACGATTAGAACAGTCATGTTGTTTTTTCTGCCAGAAAAAGATCTAGCCTTGAGATTGGGATTCTTAGGTGTTTCCTGCAGACTATCATTTAGAGACCGGGGGACAGAGGAGACTTCCTTTCTTGAGTTTTGATTTAGGGCAGACGTTTTTGAGGTTGGTCTTTCCCCCTTTGACTGATGTGAGTCAGCTGATACAGGGCTTACTTGAGGTGGCTTCACATAAATTTGTTTTATCGACAGAGCGAGTACTATCCGATGTGTCCCGACCTCGTTTGCTAATACACTCTTTAGCAGCATTAACCATTGAAATGGGCTCGGTTAGCAAGCTGTTTGCGTCTTGGCAGCACTTCTGATAAAGCCAAAAGTGACAATTTTCGCTAAGCCTATTGAAAGCCGCAGGCGTTATATTCGTGCAAACTTCGTGGTATCATCCTTCGCATTCGTCACACCGCATGCTGCTTTCAACGAGGTATTGACAGCCTATGAGTTTTCGATTGCTTTTCTTGCACCGTCCAGCTATCAAACAGGGGTTTCCAAAAAGAAACTATCTAAAATAATACCCAGAGACGACAGTAATTTATGACCATAAAAGTGGAAAACTGAAGATTGCTAGAACCGAAATTGTTAACAAAATATGATAGAAACAAAGTACCCAAAAGTACCGGCGACAAACTACCTCGGGAATAAAAACGATAAACTAAGCAGAGTTTTTAACTGAAATAAATTCAATTGAAGTGTAAACAGTAGCCTTGATACGTAATAAAAGATTAGAACAATAAAATTTACTCAGCTAGGTCAGATCCGTTGACTCAGTCAAGAGAAGATTAGACACTCACGGAAACATACTGGAAATGGAACAACTTAGGCTGTAGGCCTTCTGACCATACTACATAAATTTGAATCTAATAATTTTCGAGGCAATAGCAAGAACGTCCGAAAATCATGATTTAATAAATTGTGAGTAGGTTTACGTTTTTCTCACCAAGTAGTCACTGACTGGAACGCCTTAGCCGAAATAGTTACGCTGGATCAATCGGTGAACATTTTTAAGAAGGAGCTGGATCTTCACTGGAAAATAAAGTACAAGGATAAACATAGGTTCACTGACCTATTATCCATCTATTAATGAGGAGTTAAGACTGGATGCAAACAGTGCGACAGATTAAAACTGGTCATTCTGGCACTTTCCTTGCCCTGATGACTGGATGTCGTTCGATTGAGTTTGTTGTTTAGTTGTATCGACTTTATATCATTTTGCAAGCTTAACACAATTTAACTCCCTCAGTTGTAGCGCCATTTGTAAAGTTTTGCGGTGTAGCGGGATAAAATATCTGTTCCCGGTTCTAATCTCAAGATTGTCTTAGTTTAAGGCTTGCATTTCTGCTAATTGTTATCAATTGCTTTCCCTCATAAGTATAAGTTCATTGTTTGTGCTTGCTGGCTCATCGACCTATTTTCTCTTGTTCTTATCTTCCATCTCTCCTTTCTCACGATACACTTCATCTTCTCCGGATACTCAAAGTACATTCTGACTAGGTATAAACTGATACAACGCTACTGACTACTAGTTCTAATCGTCAGGCTACCTCAATCTAACATTATTTTAGACTGTCAATGGCTTCTGTGTTGAAACGAGAGTGGTTTCTATGTTATTACTGAGGCGTTAGCTTTTTCTATTATTCTTTTCTCCACATCCTCTTGTACCCTATACCTCTAACAAACAATAAAAGAGAAACAATGGTGACATTCCTCGAAAAGGTTTGGTATGCATGCAAAGGAAGTCAGCAAAAATGCTTCCTTTGTCCCCTGCCCGGGGGAAATATTGGAACTTTCTTCCTAAATGTCTTACTGAAGGTGAAGTATCTCGAAATTCACATCAAGTCGTATACTTACCTCTTGCACTTACGACTTGTCAGTGGTCTTGGAAAGTTACCGGTAAACCCATGGTCCACCAAACAAATTATTTAAAATTATTGTGATCGTATTAATGGCGAAATAAAAAACCACATTTTCCACACGTATGTTTGATTTGTCTACTAGTAACGCGTCGAGGTTAGATAGGGGGTTTATGTGCAATAAACGTCATTAGAAAATGTTGATTACAGTATAAATAGTAGCGAAACCTCCAACTTACATTTCCATATGGTCAATGTAAATCGTAAATGTTGTCCGATAAATTCTAAAGTTGAATGAAAATCAACCCTTATAGTGAGATTATACTTTGACATATTTGTCACCAATGCATGACCAGATTAGGTTTGCTAAAATACCTTCAAGAAGAAGATATGAGGGATAAATTAGTTGACCGACCTACTCATTTGGTAATTCTACATTTTCGATGGAAACAGCAACCAGATTGATGTGAAATGATCTAAAAACATACATTCGCTAGATTGTACCATACGTGACTTTAGGTATTCAGCCCCTTCACACTACTTGTTACTAACATCAAAAACAGGTCTTCAGAAGTGCAGATCTTGGGTTTCACTATTTTCACTTGGCAAGTGACCGAGTAGATATTTTGTTGCGTTTCCTTTCAATGCACACTAAATTCCTTCAAGGTATGTAGACTTTACTTCCTCTTTTTGTTTGCTTGGGATACTTTGATTTAGTGATGGCAATTAGTTTGTTGATGCATCTGCACTGGTTGTGTGATGTCACCTTGGGGATTGCTAAGACGTATGATCCAATTGTCATGTGTCTGTATGTATATGTACACCTGAACCAGCCGATGTTGATTATGAGGTTGAGTCGGGCAGACAGTTGTGAAAATTGTTTTGATAGTGATACAGCCAAAAATATGATTTGGTAGCACAGAAACGTTTTTTTACTGTGTCTCAAACCTTCATATTATTTACATTTTACCTCTTGGCATAGGGGATTTCTGGTTATAGATAGGAAGAATATTGGCTTATTAACATATGTAATACTTTCACTCCAACGATTATATGAAATATACGTATTCGAAACCCACTCGTATTCAACTTATTTAATTTCGTTATTCACTAACGCAATTTAAGTCAATAACTAAGTATGAAGGTTGGCTATATGCATATTTCGATTGCAATCTTCATGCGGTCCGATTCGGGTCAGATATAGGACCACTAATCACCATATCAAACTTCATGTTGAGTTTAGACTCATAAATAGTCGCTCGTTTTCAAGGTATATAGTTTAATATTTTGTAGGTCTGAATTGTTGGTAACATTAGTAGGGTAAAAATTCATTAGGGGGTAGTCACGTTCTTGCTTGGTGGTAATAATTCAGACTACGCCGACTTCATTTCCATGAACAAAACTATTCTATCGTCATTTTCCTGCCTTACTAACTAGTTTGAACACCAGTTTCGCAGATGTAATCATTTGGTGTAGATCCGGTATAATCGGCTAACATGCATTAAATTTGTTGATTATATACTGATAAGGAATGATTTGAATATTTGAACTAAGTTATTGTGTTTAACTCAAAATACCTTCAAACTGCATTAGAATTCCAGAATAGTGTTCACACTGTAATGGGGTTTCAATCTTATTGATAATGATTTAATTCTCATAAGTTGCAATTCGAGATTGCATATCCCCAACAGAGATTGCAAGCGAGATGGTTAAAGAGGAAAAAGAATGCAAGTTAGAATAGAAATTACGAGGACTACTAATAAGAGATTTTAGTTATTTTTAGTGTCCTATTATAATACTTCCCATACTATGGCATTTGTCAGTCAGTCAGTCAGTTACGACGTAGAACTTCGTACGTACGTACATCAGTTCGAGTTGCCATACCATATTAGCACAGAGATGATGTTATCGATTCAAATCCCATATTGGTAGAAGTAGTAAGAGTATAAGTATTATGTGAAAGATAAGGGTTTGAAGATGTTATTGAAAGAGTATAATACGGTGAAATAAATTTGGAAAGAGAAAAAGGATACGGACATGAAGAATTCAGAAGATTAGAATTTGGTAGAACACAAAGAGTGTATGCACCTTCGCCATTGCAAACGATTTTGAGCCATGTCATTCAAGGTCTCTAACCATCGGTTGCTATCATCTCGCGAATCCCAACCAGGTAGTCTACACCTACCAACACGGCCCAGTCCACTTGTCAGCGACTTCATGGATTTATGCCATGTTTTGGTCTGGCCGCCCCTAGCTTTCTTCCAACCTACTCCTACACCATAAAGCATTGCACGTCGGGGCAGTCGGTGGTTGGGCATACGTAACATGTCCCAGCCATCTCAACTGATGAAGTTTCAGTACTTCATCAATCGATTTGCCATCCTTACCTAGTACCCGTTTCCTAACATCTGCATTACTTACCCGGTGGTCCCACGATATACGAGCAATGCGTCGGAGACACCTATGATCGAATACTAGTAGCCTACGAATGTCCTCTACTCTTATCGGTCATGTTTCACTACCATAAATTAGGACAGAACGAACTGCTGCACAGTAAACCCGTCCTTTTGTTGCTAGACGGATATCTCGCCTACGCCATAAATGGCGCAAGTTGGTGAAAGCTAGTTGAGCCTTTTGTATCTATGCTGAGATTTCGTCAAACACCAGACCACAAGGGCTGATGAGACTCCCAAGATAAGTGAAGCTGTCAACACGCTCAACTACTTCACTCCCTATCATTAGTTCAGGTGTCGATGCAACCCAATCCTGAAGTAACATTTTGCACTCCGAGGGAGAGAATCGCATCCCGAACATGCCTGCATAGTTGCTTATGGTGGTCAGAAGACTCTGCATTTTGTCAGCGTCTTCACCAAATAAAACTATGTCGTCGGCGTATTCTAAGTCAACAAGTGAATCTCCCGGTAAAAGTTCAACTCCAGGAGATTGAGATGATGAAAGTGATATCTCTAAAAGCATGTCAACGACAAAGTTAAACAAGAATGGGGAGAGTGGACAGCCCTGACGAACACCACTTGAGGTAACCAATTCTGATGACAGTTCGCCATAGGCTCTAACTCGACCAGTTGTGTTCGAGTAGAGAGCCTTTATGAGGTTAATGTACTTCTTTGGTACTCCTTTCAGTGACAAACACTGCCATAGAACCTCACGATCAACGGAGTCAAATGCCGCCCTAAGGTCAAGAAATACTACTATTGTGGGACGTCTGAACGTGTCTATGTTCTAGGACCTGACGTAGAGTGAATATCTGGTCTATGCAACCACGTCCAGGTCCAAAACCAGCCTGGTTTTCTCTAGTCTGCTCTTCACGAGCTTTGGTTAAGCGCCTAAGTATTATTGAAGCTAATATTTTAGACACTATATTAGTCAAACTGATCCCTCTGTGATTGTCACAGGAGGACTTTTGTCCTTTCTTATAGACTGGCACAATCAGTGATTGGGACCAGTCAGATGGAATTACGTCCAGTTCCTAGATTCTACCTAAGACCTCAGTCAATCTCGTTGCTAGTACTGGACTACCATCCTTAAAAATCTCAGGGGTAAACCTGTCAGGGCCTGCTGCTCTCCCTCGCTTTAGATTTCCTATAGCTTTTTCAACCTCGTAGAGAGTTGGAGGACTCACCTCAATTTGCCATTCAGGACGACTGGGGATCGTGGGTAACTGAAGTGTGGCTGAAGGCCAGTTGAACTGATCCCTAAAGTGTTCTGCCCATCGATCCAATCTCCTGGATTGAGAATAAATGATATGCCCATCTTTGTCTGAGATAGTTTCGCTAATAGTTGGGTTCTTAATGCCGCTTTCTTTAATAAGTCTGAATAGCTGTCTGCTGTTACCTATTGCCGCTGCCTTTTCCATCTCTCTTGCTTTCGCTACCCACCACTGTTCACGATCATTGCATAGGCTTCTTATTAGCCTTCGCTTAAGCCGACTCCGCTCTTCGTTATGTTCAGAGCCAGGTGGGATGAGTTTTCGAGCATCTATCAGTGTGGTAGATGCTGCCGAGATCCATTGTTTCTCCCTGACCTTATGGCTTACCTTACTAGTGGATATCACTGCTGTTTCCAAAGCTTTACGGATGTCATTCCACGCTGCTTCGGGGTGGGCACAACTTACATGTTTGTCTAACTGTTTTTCCAGTTGTTCCTGAAATATATTCTTAGCTTGCTTATCACTAAGTAGAACCCTTAGAGGTTTCCCTGCAGTGTCTTTCCTACGTCCAGTAAGACGCAGACAGATACGTGCTCGCACTAGAGCATGATCTGAATCTAAACATGTGCTCCAGAATAAGCGACAGTCTTCTATTGAGCCCCTCCATCGGTGGCTGATAGCGATGTGATCTAATTGGGTCCAACGTTGGGACGAATTCGGGGGTCGCCATGTCAAAAGATGTTTTTCCTTATGCTTAAAGTTAGTATTTGCAAGAAATAGGCGGTTATCTGAGCACAGCTGCAACAGACGGTCGCCATTATCTGTCCTTTTAGCCACGACACCATAAGATCCACCCAGGTGTCTTTCCCTTTCACTTAGTTTACCTACTTGAGCATTAAAGTCACCAGCCGCTATTACTACATCAGAACGCCTAGCTTTTCGGAGAAGGTCAGGAAGTTTCCTGTAAAACTCATCTTTTATATCGTTTGAGCTGCAGTCAGTGGGAGAGTAGGCAGAGACGACGAAGAGGCAACGACGAGTTTCCCTATCTTTCCGAGTCCTTACTGATCCATTTAGTCGGACAGCGCATAGACGACTGTCTACTGGGATCCAGTCTAAAAGAGCTAGTTCTGCCCTACGACTTAATGCTATACCTACTCCAGCGAGGCCACGGGAAGCAGCATCAGGGCTTCCAGATACACGAAGCGTGTATCGAGATGGTTCTTTATTTTGATTAGGTGAGGTCAAATAAATGACACTACTCGAATCTTGTATGCGCGTTTCGGAGACGCAGCACACATCGATGGTGTAAGATTCTAGAGTCCTAGCTAAGGAAGCCTGTTGTCTTATTTGGCACAATGTTCGGACATTAAAAGTTCCTATATGTAGTTTAGAGCGTGGTTTCAGGAGACCAGGAATAACGTTCCGTGTACTTGGATCGATTACCCTAGCGGTGCGAGGTGATAAAAGGACGTGGGAAGGGTTAGTCGTGGAGATAAGAGAGTTATTAGGTGTAGGAAGGATTCGAAAGTGACCAACTTGGTCTCGTGTGTAGTTACGGGTATGAAGGCTAATATCACTTCCCGGCTGCCCACACCGTGGAAGGGTATTTCTTGAGGGACCTGAAAAAGAAGTTGGATTAGTGTTGGACTTAACGACCTGGGAGCGTGACCGCAGTGCCCAAGGGACAACTGCTTGAGGCTGGTCACGCACGGCCTTTTTGTGGGGGATTTTTGACGTGTTAGCTCCGTTCTTCAAAGGACCTTACCGCCGGAGACGGAAATCCGTGGGATAAGGCGATGTGTGCATTTTTAGGGTCGACCTTTTCTAACCCCACCCCTCCTTGTGGGAAGGCAGCATCGCTGTCATGCTGGTTGTCTGAAGGAAACACCTTACTGCCGTCACACCTCTGTACAGTCAGCAGTACGACTTCACCTTCGGACCTTGGGATTGCTGCTTTTAGTCTTACCGCTCTTCAACCGATCTGTCTGGCATGGTAGGACCTTGAGGAACGATTGTTCCAGCCAGCATAGCTCGATTGCTTCATCACGATAGGCAAGCCCAACCACCACGTCAAGGTAGCAGCAACGGTCGGGGTATGGCATTTGACCTCTTGCCCAGCTTGCTAACTAATTTATTCTATGCGTACTATCAGCAATGGTGTTATACTGTGTTAACCAGATTACATTATAATCTTTATTATCGAATAATTTAGAGTAAATGATAGGTACTTCAATTGACTCACGCTTTCAACTATGAAAATGCTAAATCTCCACAAAACCCCTTCTGATAATTAAATGATAGGTATTTTCCGGCTTCGGAAAAATATTTGAAAATAAATATTGGATTAAAATGAACCATTTTTTATACCTCCTCATGTGTTATTTTAATAAATTTGTTATAAGGGGCTTTCAACGATGTAAGCTATTCGATTATCTCATACATTTTTATGTAGCACTAGACGAAATCAATATTCTACTCTTCGTCATTACTGAGTCTTCATATGGACACTGAGTTGGAAAATGTTTTGGGGAACCCTAATGAAGTATCAAAACTTCTATTGAATAAGAGTTTTCAAGAGGTTAGTAAATGTTTCCAATACTTCCATTAATGTATTTCAGATTGTTAATTATTTCGATAAACTTCTGACATCTGAGAAGTCAAATAGATTTAATTCTCTTGAAGCGCTTCTGGGTAATGTTTTTTTGACAAAATGGTTTAATATTTTCAGAAGGTATCAGTAAACATGAGCAGCTGTTAGAGATATATGAGCATGTTGTTGATTCCTTATGGTCGGAAGAGGTGGATACTTCTGTTAGACTTATATTTTTTTCATTTCTAAATAATAATGTATGTTGATCTGTCAATTCTAAATGTTTTTAATTATAGTTAGATTTTCTGGAAGATTGGAAGGTTGAGCGCTTGTGCTTCCGAATGATTCGAAAACTAATTTATGTGTGCTCAGAGCCATCACTGTAAGATCATTCCTGTTTATTATTATTCATCAATATTTCAGTTTGTTCGATGTTCTAGCGAGGGCATTAGTGAAGCTGGAAAACTCGAATACTGTTTTAAGTTCAATGGTTGATTCACTTTGTTCTGTAGAGTAAATAAATTTTTTAAAAGAAGACTGTAATTTCAGGTGGCACAACGAAAATATTATATGCTTATTGGATATTCTCAGTAATTATAGCTTACAACAAAAGTCCATGGAAAAAATACTGGAAAAATCTCTTTCCAAGATTACTTCATGGGAATTAGATAAACTACCAGTTTTTATACAAAGTATCCTATTATTTTCTTTCCCGGTTTGTCTACTTTTTCCTAATTATTATTTTAGTTAGAGATATATGGAATTTCTATTCTTAAAACTTATATCACTTGTATATGGTAGTAATAGTTGTCCGCCCGAATCATTTGAAGCTATACGCGGCCAGTTAATGATGAAAATATTCTCATTAGTTAAAGCAAATCAACATTTTGGAAAAACTATTTTTGAAACTGTTAAGGTATTTTCTCTGTTTAGTTTATTTTTTTCCCACAACGGGCTATTAGTGTTTGTCCAAATCGTTAATTGGTTCGGAATTCTATTATACCGTTTTAATGACCTTACTCCCCAACCGAAGTACTCAATCTCAAGTAAGTATTCTTAATTATCCTAACATATGTCTGTGTTCGTTTATTAAATCTTTCAGTTATTCATCTTTTCAGATATATTGCTACGTTTGTCTGATTAGCATTAAAGTTGGGTAGGTAATGTTTAGTAATACTTCGCCAAAAAATACCGAAGGAGTCAAGATAATAGTTTAAGTAATCATACTGAGAGAGACTAAACATTGAAAAATATAATTCAAAAGGAAGAAGTGAATTCGAGGAACAAAATATGTGGAATAGTATTGAAGATTAAGTCATGTAGCGATTAACAGTAAATTAATCTACATTACTGTCTGATTCTGACCCATTTCACCCAAGGACTCCATTGATAACACACCTTATAGATCTAAAGGCTAGTTGTATAAATGCCTTACTGGCGAATATCTAGACACTGTTGATAAGTTTGTGTAACCCTGGACTCACAATGTCATCCAAATATTACATCCACTCGTTTCTAGATTCATATGAGCAACCCTAAAGTCCCCAGGGGGAATATATGGTGGTAAAAGATATGAACTAACAATCAGGTCTGAATTCATTGTAGAGTAAACGACCTACAAAACTAATTTACTCTAATCGCTTATAATGTATGATCAATTTTATTTTCTGTGATGATAATTTTTATATAAGGATGTTATTTTATCAGATAGAATCAAACCCAGCTGTTCTGACTAGTAGTCTTGTCTTTAATAACAACTCATTAGGAGGGGATCGCGTAAATAATCCAGCTTCATGAGCTGTCATCGCTCAGCAACCACATCATCATGAGGTTTGTAATTGTCGAGTTCAGTGATCAGATTCTACTAATTGTCAAGTAGTACGACTGTAGTCGGTTATCAGGAAGTATATCTATGTTCTAGAACCTGACGCAGGGTGAATATTTGGTCCCCAGATCTGGAGCCATCCTAGTTTTCTCAGATTTTCTCTCAATATCAAAGTATTATTGAGCTAATATTTTAGACTATGTTAGTTAAACTGATTCGTCTGTGTTTGTCACAGGAGTATTTTTGTCCTTGTAAATTAGGACTATCAGCGATCGAAACCAACCAGACGGGATTACGTCCAGTGACTGAACCGTCATTCTTAAAGATCTCAGACGTTAGTCTGCTGAGCCCTGCTGCTCTCCCTCGCTTTAGATTGTCTATAGGCTTTTTAACCTCACTAAAAGTTGCAGGACTTACACCAGTTCGCCATTCAGGTTGCTTGGAAATGGTAGGTAACTTAAGTGTAACTGAAGGCCAGTTGAACTGTCCCCTAAAGTGTTCAACCAATAGTTCCAGTTTCCTGGATTAAGTGAATATTGGACCTGTCTTTTTCCGAGAAAGTCACTAACAGCCGGGTTTTTAATATCTGTTTCTTTGATAAGTCTGAATAATTGTCTACCATCACCTATCACCTCTGCCGTTTTCATCTCTTCTGATTCTGCTATTCACCATTATTCACAGTCATTGTGTAGGCTGAACCAGATTTATGGATGTTACTTTCATTATGTATGGCAATTTAATCCAAAAAATCAATTCATAAGTGTAAGTCACACCATAAATTGCTTATTGAAATACAAAATCGACTTATGTTAGACAACAGTTGAGAAACTGGAAGCAGTGGTCGGCCGTCTCGTCACAGAATGGGGTTCCTCAGTAGTGCGCATCCACGACTCCGCACACGGGAACCGGACCCTTCGGTTTCGCACATGAATGCTTAACCTGTAGACCACAGATTCGTTATTTGGAGGTGTACAAGTTTAATTCCAATGAATATATGTTATGTCCCGATAACGATAGTGAATGATAACTTTGGGATCTATTTATGAACTAATACTATGCATATATTTTTTATCGTATAGTTGCTAAATAACTAAACTATTCATATTCATGTCCCCCTTATCATGAGCTTTATTTTGAACTATAACTGTTGTTATATGATTTACCATTCCTGAATTATGCCCTGTCTATTATTTACTATCTCCCTATTCACAGCCACATTTAGCTGAATCTTGTACAAATGTTATTTTCTATTTTATAGTATGATGTGGTCTGTTTGGTTGGTGTATAAACTCAGTATGTTTGAAATATATTGATTCATACCGCAGAGGCGTTTCTGGACTTAACTGGCTGGGCTAGGCAGAAGCAGGACCGATACGTACTCTAGACTGCTCGTACGGGTTTCATGTGTCACTGGTCCGATTGATAATTCTCTGCTCTCTGATTGGCGGTCTTATCACGTTGAACATTATCAGGGCATCCACTCGGCCACAAGTTATAACGGTATACAATATTGTGCGACTATCTTCCGTATTTGTTAGTTAGATACGATGAATGATGTAATCCGAAGTAATCTGCAAGCATAAATCGTAAATTGCTGTCCTGAAATAAAACTTTGTTAAGTGTATTTTCAGATTTCCTGCTTTTTTCTCGTATTAGTATTTCGGTCTGTGATAACTGTCTTTTAGCAAGATACTCTTGTTCCTTAACATGTATTATAGGAACAGTGTGCTCATGCATATCTATTAAATTTAAGTACTGTGTACTGCAATATATCCTTGCGAGGCTGGTTACAGATAGTGATTTCGTTGACATAACTCATAAATATAATGTAAGCTCGTCCTTAACTATCTTATCAAGCTATGTGTACTCAATAGTGATTTAGAGTTTCTCGTATATCTTAAATCACCAACTTTTACTGGATGTAGTGTCGTGTGAAGAGATCAAGTTTTTTTATTTTTCCTATGCTAATTATTTTTATCTGCCATATTTTTATAAAGGCCACTCAATTACTGACTACTTCTATTTTAACGGGATTTTCTGATAGTCACTTGGTGTTAGAGTCGTCGTTTCTTCGTGATTTATGCCGACTACCGGATGATCCTAAAGAAATTATCCTCAAACTTAGTGAACACTGGTAAATTTACATAACATTGTTTGTCTGTTGAATTTATCAATATTGTCTGCTTTTTACGAAGACCCGACATAAAAACATTCCGAGCTATCATGGAATCGTGTGTTTTTCTGCTTACTTTTAATTGTGGGGATATATGTTCTTGTTGATTATCCGACCAGTTTGAATTTATGCATTCATACTTGTTTCGTTTGGACTAGTACGAACATATTTACTTTGATGAGCGATTTAACTGGTCCTGTTATCTAATATCAACCACTTTCGGAGGTAGTGATCATAATTCAATTAGTGTCACCGTCTTGAAACATCGGTTTCATTTGCTTAGACGTGTGTCACGAATATCATTCCAGCAGCTTCCACGTAGTGCATTATTTGTCGACTCTGAGACGGGTTAGAGAAAGCGGAGAGGTGGTGAGTTTATGGTTTGGGACCATGGTATAAAAGAAAGTTGTGTAGGACTGGGATCTGTCAGCCTGCTTCGGTCTGGGCACACGAGAAGTATCACAGCCCACACACAAATCAAGTGACTTGTGTGGCGCATACGCATTCGGTACCCCGTTGTACCAATATTTGTGTCCAAATAAATAAATAAAAAACAAACGCCAGCCTATCACGACTCTCTGGTTTGGGTCCGAGAAACGGTGCAATTCAGTGATTTGAGACGTTATCAGACATGTCTCGAAACAAATCAATTGCGATTCTGTTGTAATATTCTTTTACATTCTTCATAAATATGAAATTTCTTTCACTGAAAGAATTCCGAATTGTCTCGTTCGTATTGTTAAGTGAATTATGTCTCCTATTATACACTATTCTTGTTAACTGCTTTATATATTTATTTCTCCATTCTCTCCAAATATACTCAACTTTCTCCACAATGTTATTTATACTTTGTTTGGCGCATTCTATTGGTTTCCTGTTGTATCTGATTTTGTGCTTCAATAAAAAGATAAAGTCACTTTTTCATCCGTAACTTAGAACTTGGCACATGTGCATCGGTTTAAGTTGTCAAGCCAGAGATGAAATTATCAAAAGAAATGATGGAGTATTCGATGCAGTAATGGTATCAGTGGTATTAAAAAAATTAGGTATAAGGAATATTGTTTGGGAAGAAGAGCTAGATTCATAGAGTAAAGGATACAAGTTCGTTTTCAAACCCAAGATCTAAGGGAAGACAACAAGTGATTGCATTTGCTTCATTGATACTAATTCTGAACGATGTCACTCAAAGTCTCCAACCATTATTGATAATAATCGCTTGTATCCCGACTAGGCAATCTACAGTTACCGACATGACTCGATCCACACAGTCAATAACTTCATGAACTGATGCTATATCTTAGCTTATACACACTTGCAGTTCTATAGCAAACGTCGCGAATCGTGTTATCTAACGCTTCAGCTATAAAATTATCATCTGGATAGGATAAACACCAATGTTTTCGAAATCATAGATACAATTATTTGTATACAAACTAAATTCTTTTCATTGAATTCTTTTCAATACTTAGCACTTCAAAACAATGGGAGTTCACTGTTCAAGGAATGATCCTACTTGGTTTTACTCTTCTTCGAGCTGCATGTTCATCCTCAACCGGTTCTACAATTAATAAATCAAGTGGACGTTTGTCAAAATCACTGTCAACTTCACCTTTTCAAACTCATAATACATTAAAATCACGTATTTTATGCTCTGGCTTAGATTTACTTTTGCATATTTTCAAGGTTAGTCATTTTGTTTTTTCTTGTGCTGCTACTCTTCTTTTATCCTTAGTATTACGCTACTCAGATGTTCAGTTGTTTTACCCATAATATTTAGTCTTCGCATTACATATAATTGTTGTAGATTAGACACTAAGTAGAGTTAATAATAAAATAGTATTATTAATATCACTATCATTATTGTAATTGTTTCATTAACTAGGTGCTTGGTAAGTAGTGAAGTGATTACTTTGTAATTAAGACAACATGACCTTCAACAGCTGGGCTCCACCTACTTTAACATTTCAGGACCTCGCAAAAAGTATTACTCGAGATAGATTATATGAACGCATGCCTGGTAAACGAGCTTCATTACTATTATTAATACTTAATGATTAATAAATTTATCCCACTTCCCCTGCAGTCCTTTTAGGTTTACTGCCCGTCCAAAGCACGGATGGTAGAGGCTTGGGCATATGGTCAGTAACCCCATCCTGTAGAAAACCTTGCGAAAAAACGCTAACCAAACAATTATTTCAACCGTTTAAACTCTGCCTCGGGAGTTAAAAGGTCTGTGTTTAAATGAGTTATGACGCCTCATGATGAAAGTCGAGATTCTTTGGGAACCGCGGGACCGATGACCCTTCTGACAATCAGAACAAAAATTAACACAGTACATGGAATATCTGCGCAATATAGAAGGTAGGGAGGACCATTCAAGTGGCTGCGGAAATGAAAAAATATAACCTGGCCATATTTAGAATAAGTGAAATCCATTGCACGCAAGTTGGACTGAAAAGATTAACATTGGAAGAGTTGCTGTTATACTCAGGCCATGATGAAAAAAATGCCTTGTACACAAGGAGTTGCACTGATGTTGTCTAAAGAAGCACGAAAAGCACTTACAGGATGGGTGCAGGATCATCAAAGCATCCTTCGAAACAAAGGAAGGGATTATGATGAATGGCATCCAGTGTTATGCATCTACCAATGATAGCCATGGAGACGATGAAGATCATTTATATATATATATATATATATATATATATATATATATATACAGGCTCGTAAGGACGTGAACATTAAATTTTCAACTGTCTAAGTCAATACTGTTCTGAATGCATGTCCTGTTAATTTGTGACGTGATAAGATCGCTAATCAGAACACTATTTGTACAATCTTAACACTGTACCAAACCAATGACTCAACCGGTATGAGAAGCCTAGAGCCATTATTGGTCCTTCTTGCCTAGCCCTGCCTGTCGAGTCCAGAACACATCTTTTACCGCATGAATCATATATTTCAGACATACTTGGTTCATATAGAAGCAAACCAAACCACATCATACCATAAAATAAATAATAACAATTATACAAGGTCAAGCCAAAATTGGCTGATTGTGAGGTATCGTGATGAATCGACCGAGCTGTACTGGCTGGAACAATCGTTCCTCAAGGTCCTACCATGCCAGACAGGTCGTTTGAAGAGCAGTGAAACTAAAAGCAGCAAACCCAAGGTCCGAAGGTGAAGTCGTACTGCTGACTGTACAGAGGTGTGACGGCAGTAAGGTGTTTCCTTCAGACAACCAGCATGACAGCGATGCTGCCTTCCCACAAGGAGGGGTGGGGTTAGAAAAGGTCGACCCTAAAAATGCATACCTCGCCTTATCCCACGGATATCCGTCTCCGGCGGTAATCTCCTTTGAAGAACGGAGCTAACACGTCAAAAATCCCCCACAAAAAGGTCGTGTGTGACCGACCTCAAGCAGTTGTCTCTTGGGCACTGTGGTCAAGCTCTCAGGTCATTAAGACCACTTCTAACCCAATTTCCTTTTCAGGTATCTCTAGAAGAACCCTTCCACGGTGTGGGCAACCGGGAAGTGATATTAGCCCTCATACCTCTAACAGCACTCAAGACCATTGTATTCATAATCAATCTCCTTCTTCAATTCCTACTATTCCTTCTACCTTGACTTTCAACACTAAACTTCCTCTCTCGGTTTCCTCCTCAAGTGTCACCATGGCCAACGATTCTAGTGCGCGAAACGCTGTCCCAGGTCTACTAAAACCTCTCTCCAAACTACACATTGGAGCCTTCAACGTACGTACTTTAAGTCAAATCGGTCAACAGGCCTCCTTGGCTAAGACCCTAGAATCTCGTACCATTGATGTATGCTGTGTCTCCGAAACACGCATGCAGGATCCTAGTGTGGTCATTCACTTGACCTCACCTCGCCAAAATGGACAGCCAACGAAATACACCCTCCGTGTATCTGGCGACCCGTTGGCTAGTTCTCGCGGACTTGCAGGTGTAGGCATAGCACTAAGTAAAAGGGCAGAACAGGCACTACTAGAATGGATCCCCGTTGACAGTCGCCTGTGTGCTGTCCGGCTAAATGGCTCCGTAAGAACTCGGAAGGATAGGGACACACGTCGTTGCCTTTTCGTCGTTCCTGCCTACGCTCCCACTGACTGCAGCCATGATGAAGTAAAAGATGACTTTTACAGAAAGCTCTCTCAGCTTCTTCAGAAAACTAAGCGCTCAGACATAGTAGTCGTAGCGGGTGACTTTAATGCTCAGGTAGGCAGCTTAAATCAAACAGAAAGAAATTTAGGTGGGTGTTTTAGTATTCCGGCTCAACGAACCGATAATGGTGATCGTCTGTTGCAACTATGCTCAGACAATCGTTTATTTTTAGCAAGCACTAATTTTAAGCATAGGGAGAGACATCGTCTAACATGGCGACCACCTGCATCAAACCAACGATGGACTCAAATAGACCATATTGTCATCAGTCATCGTTGGAGAGGCTCAATAGAAGATTGTCGCTCGTATTGGAATACTTGTTTAGACTCTGATCATGCTTTAATACGAGCGCGCATTTGTCTGCGCCTCAATGGACGCAGGAAAAGTACACTAAGAAGACCCATTAGGATTGAACTGGAGGACGAGAAAGCCAAATGCGAATTCCAGAAACAACTGAGTTCACATCTAGGCAGTTCTGTAAACAAGACTGACCCAGATGCTGCTTGGAAAGACATACGAACAGCTGTGGAAACAGCAGTAACATCTATTAGTCATTTAAACCATAGGGCTCCAAAAAACCGGTGGATTTCCTCTAAGTCTATTTCACTGATGGATTCGCGTAAACTCATCCCATCAGGCTCTGAACATGACGAAGAGCGTAAAGAAATTAGATCTAGGTTAACTAAAAGTCTAAGGAACGATCGTGAGCAGTAGTGGGCAACGAAAGCAAAAGAGATGGAAAAGGCAGCGGCTGTAGGCAACACCAGGCAACTATTCAGACTAATAAAAGAAACTGGAATTAAGAAGTCAAGTGTAAGTGAGACAATCTCGGAAAAAGACGGAACCCTTATCTGCTCTCAACCCAAACGTTTAGAACGATGGGCGGAACACTTTAAGGAGCAGTTTAGCTGGCCTTCAGCTACTGCACAACTACCCACTATTCCCAGAAAACCTGAATGGAACATTGAAGTAGGCCCCCCGACCCTACTTGAAGTTCAAAAGGCTATAAGTAATCTGAAACGAGGAAGAGCAGCTGGTCCAGATGGATTGGCTCCAGAGGTCTTTAAATATGGTGGTCCAATTTTAGCGACTAGGTTGACTAATATTCTGGCTAAAATCTGGGAGACGGACGTAATCCCATCTGACTGGTCACAATCACTGATTGTCCCAATATATAAAAAGGGGTCAAAATCATCCTGCGATAACCATAGAGGGATTAGTCTGACTAACATAGTATCTAAAATACTAGCCTCAATAATTATCAGGCGCTAACTAAGACTCGTGAACTGCAAACACGAGAAAATCAGGCTGGCTTCAGACCTGGTCGTGGCTGTATCGACCACATATTCACCATTCGTCAAGTTTTAGAGCACAGACACGCTTATCGGCGTCCGACAATGATAGTTTTTCTTGACTTGAAAGCAGCACTTGACTCTGTAGACCGAGAGGTTCTGTGGCAGTGTCTGTCATTAAAAGGTGTACCTGAGAAGTACATAAACCTTGTGAAGGCTCTTTACTTGAACACTACCAGTCGAGTGAGAGCTTATGGCGAACTGTCATCTGATTTTACAACCTCAAGTGGTGTCCGTCAAGGTTGTCCACTATCCCCATTTTTGTTTAACTTCATTATAGACCTGTTGCTGGAAATAACACTCTCTGCAACTGAATTTTCAGGAATTGATCTCCTACCAGGGGGACCACTAAGCGACTTAGAATACGCAGATGACATAGTCCTGTTTGGTGAAGACGCTGACAAAATGCAGAGTCTTCTGTTGGAACTCAGTAATAATGCAAGGATGTTTGGGATGCGTTTCTCCCCATCCAAATGTAAATTGTTACTTCAGGACTGGCCTGCGTCAACACCCGAACTAAGGATAGGGAGTGAAGTAGTCGAACGCGTCGACAACTTCACTTATCTTAGAAGTCTGATCAGTCCTAATGGGTTGGGGTCTGACGAAATCTCAGCACGGATTCAAAAAGCTCGTTTAGCTTTTGCCAACTTACGTCACCTATGGCGAAGACGAGATGTTCATCCGTCTATCAATTAAGGGACGAGTATACTGCGCAGCAGTTCGCTCTGTTCTACTTTACGGCTGTGAAACATGGCCATTAAGAGTAGAAGATACTCGTAGGTTACTAGTATTTGACCACAAATGCCTTAGAAATATTGCTCGCATCTGCTGGGATAACCGGGTAAGTAATAGTGAGGTTAGACTCAGGGTATTAGGGAATGATGGTAAATCAGTTGATGAGGTGATGAATCTTAATCGACTGAGATGGTTGGGCCACGTGTTACGTATGCCTGAACACCGATTACCACGACGCTCTATGATGACTAGTGTAGGAGATGGTTGGAAGAGAGTTAGGGGCGGCCAAACCAAAACATGGCATCAGTGCTTGAAGTCACTAACTTCTAGCCTGAGCCATGTTGGCAGATGCAGACTACCTGGTTGGGGTCCACGTGACTATCGTAACCAATGGTTGGAGACTCTAGGTGACATGGCTCAGAATCGATCACAATGGCGTAGGCGTATACACTCTTTATCTTATCTTAAACCTTGAGATTAAAATTGCTTCATAACTTTCTTCCTTCCTATACTATATCCTTATATACAACCTATAATTTATATACTACCACCACCACTAAATTAACTACTATGAATCCGGTGTTGATCTTGTTGTGCTAACGAGGTATGGCAACTTGGACCGATGCATATATGTGCCTGGTCCTACGTTGTAGCTGACTGACTGACTGACTGAGGTATTATAACTAATAGATTGGGAATAATTTAAGAATGGTAAGTCGTATAATCGTGGTCAATGGGTCAAATGGAAGCTTATAATAAAAGGAATATGAGTATACGTATAATATAGTTACTTAATAGTTATTCAATAGGAATATATGCAGTTATAGTCCATAAATAGTTCCTAGCAGTTACTGTTAATTTATTTTTCTTTCAGACATAACAAATACCATTGACTAGAAGTCGTATGTTCATTCGGCAATAACTTGTGTTGGATATAAGTTGATGTCAGAGATTAGAATAAAGTATAGCGTATCAAAAAGCTTCCAGTTAGATCATAAAAACATGTATTGTCGTTACTTGAACTTCTTAAGTTACAATGTATACTACTAGCATATATATATAATATTATATCATTAAGTTTATCGACTCTTGCATAGTATTGGATGATTTGTATCACCTTACCGTTTTGTATATATCATCGTTGTCCTAACGTCCGACATGTAACATGGTCGTTTACATATAAATGATGATCCACATAATATTGCAACGTAAATTTGTCGTCATAATCTTTCGTTAACCTCCTTTTTTTCTATTTAATTCACAAACTTGGCCGTTTTTTCGGGATATCTAAACTCAGCATTGTCCTGGTTCACGAGATGAAATCATTACAATAATTGCAAATCTTATATGGAGTGAATCAAGTCGATCTATAGCTCTATATGCATTAGGTGAGCTCTGTGCTACTGTTGTTAGTTATTTGTTAATCAGTCTTAAAATGTTGTTTTATCTCGATTTTTCTACTCTTTTTATTTCTTAACTAGGTGGAAGTAATTTTTGTAGATTGTATTCTCCGTAGATTGATCTCAGTTGGAATACCATTAAAAATCATGAAGCTTTGTCCGGCTATTTCACCTTAACATGAAGCGCCTGAGCAATAGCCATTCATAGCCGCGCCAGTGATCGAACCTCAGGCCTTTAGGTCTTGCTAGGGACGCTTTACCATTAGAACTACTAGGTCATTCTCCATTGCTATAATCTTGACTTCAGTCTAACGGCAACATAGCTCGACGGTCATTCAATACCACTAGTGTTAAGTGTCTCACTTCCGACGTGTTTAAACTTTGCTGTTTATGACTTTTTCTAAGTTTGTATTAATTCGTCTGTTAAAAAAACTATCCTCAAGCTAATGAACAATCCATTGCTTATATCAGTAACTTGCTTGTAAATCATTCTGTTAATGTTCTGATGAGAGAGTGTAATCGAACGAAGACAAGCCAAATAAGTTCAAAATGAAGAAGAGGCTTGTATATCAAAAGGATGGGAGGTACTGTGATCATTAAGTAGATCATTTGTTTTAGATCCAGCATTCTTGCTTTAAAATGTCATGATCAGTGTTCATCTGGAATATCTCTACAAAGAAAACCTTTTGAATTGGAACAGTTTTTCAGCGTTTTCTAATAGTTAACATTTATCTGTTTTATTTTGTTTATTTAATGAATAAATTTACCTGAAGAAAATAATGGCATCAAAGGTTTCTTCTGATCATTACCAACCAAAGAATATGTTACACATTGTAATATCAAATTATTAAGCTCTAATGACTTGAGGTGTTAATTGAATGGATGTATAATTTAATCAACATTAACGACTAAACAGTATAATAGATTTAGTACTAATACTAATAAATCCTTCAATCGTTAGTAAACCTAAATAAATTTCACTGAACAATTTCAAGTTCCAGTAAGATGTAACCGATGCAAGTTTTACTAAAGATCACTTTGTAATGACTTCATTTCAATCTGAATACTGGTTTATGTCTATTATGACTTTATTGTGACGTAATAAGCCTGTCTTTTTCAAACCCAAAGAAAAATCTTCATAATAAATCGAGTGAACCTCACGCAGTTAACTTGACTTGATCTTCAAAAGACCCTTGAATTGAATAGATTCTTGTTTTTCACGGAATCCCGTGGGCTCTATGTTGTTTATAACTGTCTGACTCATTTGAACCCAATTGATGTGATATAATAAAGTTACTTTTCATCAACCGAGGTTATATTTTATCAGCTAACTCATTCAGTCATAGACAGTCAGTTAGTAATAAATAAAATTGGATCCAACACGTTTTCATATCGTCCGAAATTGTCACACTTTGTCTTAGTATAGAGAAGGGAAAGCAACGATATCAAAATAGTGAATAGTGTAATTCATTCACCAAGTACAAATTATTTATTTGGCTTCTAACCACTCTCCATTTAAAGGCTAATAATATTACATGACCGTTCAAATCAGATTAGATGAGGCGAAATAATAGTAGTATAAATGATAGTAAAATGATAAATATAGAGAATATAATTAAAGAGAGAATAAAATCAAGGAATAAGGACTATGAAATTCAGGATTTAAAGGAAGATCAAGAATAAATACATGTTTGTGGTACTGCAAAAAATTTTCAGTTATGTCACTTATAGAGTCTCCAACTATTTATCAAGATTATTGAGCGAACCACAACTTGATAACGTAGATCTTCTGACATGAATCAGATCAACAATAAATTTATGGGCTTACGTTATGCCTTGTTTTAGCACCCCATAACTTTCTGCAATTTGGAACAGTTTCCTCAAACTATTAGTAAACCAGTGGAAATTTCATGTAAATTGATCTATTTTTTGATTTGTTTCAAGTCAAAAACTGAATTATTCCCTACCATGTTTGAAGAGATTACGAGATCACTTAAAAATCGGCAAACGGAATGAAGGATCAGTGTTACAACGACAAGCCAGCTAAACTATTCCAGTGCGTCCCGGCCCCGCTAACTAGAGGGAGAAGTCCAGGTTTGGATGAGGGAAAGTATATTCCACAAGCAGCCAGAAGCACGAACAATAACGAGCACACAACTCAAGCGTATATATTCAGCATAAAAATGTCCTTGGTGAACGCCACAAAATAGCATATCAAAAGAGGGGAAGAAACAATAACATTTAAGGTCCTGCCAAATGGGAAATACAATATGAAGGTGAAAATGGGCGCTTTTGGTGCGAAAATGAGAAATTGAAACTTCCAAAATAAAATTACAATAATAAGACGTCTACTAAGTCATTTCTGGGGATCCAGCACCCTCAAAATTCACAGTGTTCTTGACTAACAGTAGGTCGGACAAGTATACATTTTGTAATCTCACCTTATTTAGGACACACTTATGAGCCTAAGAAAAGATTAGTGAAAAATACCAAAATTTAGGACAATGTAGATTATCTTTCATTGAAGCGCATGAATCAAAGTTGTACTATTTCTCTCAAAAATCAACTATCCATACTGTCTTGCTAAACAGTTTACTTTTCGTTGTATTAAATATTTCAAAAAAATCTTCATTTTTCCTCTTCTATTTTTCTAGATCTTCTAAGTAATTTAGTCGCTGTATTCCCTTTAGAGGTAGCAATTCGAGCTAATCGTTTAGATTCAATCATTGATTCAATCGGATTAATACCATTATCAATTTCAACTGCACTAGTACACGCTTTATTACCATTGATACGTGCTGGTAGTTTATTAGAAATAGGATATAATGTCGATAGTGAGAAAAGTGACAATCCGTTTAATCAAGTTCGTATGCGGTTAATAAGTAATTTATGCAAAGCTGCTCAATCACCAAGGATACCTAGTCGATGTGCAGCGGTAGCTTGTTTAATACTTTTATTAAAACATTTAAAAGTGAGTTGTTGTATGTCATAAAATACAATTCTGTTTTTTACTTGAGAATAAAATAGCTTCATTTATTTACAGTAATTGTTGAATTATCTTTCATCAACCTTAGAATTCTCAAAGGAAAGGGGAATAGATATCTGTAGGAACTTGTTCCATGAGGTTAGTGATACTAGTTTATTTCGTTTAGAAATCACCAGGTTTTATCCGTAACTTAAGTACTCATTCACTTGTACTTTATATCATGATAAATATTATCTACACAAATAGAAATATCAACACAAGTGTGGACGTAACGGATCATTCTTCAAACGAAGATTTATTATCCTCCTAATAACTGTTAACCCAACCCCAAACTATTATGAAACAAATTTAAAGGCTTATTCCCTACTACAGTTGATAATGATATAGGGGAAAATATGTGTTAATTTATACATGTTTTATATGTATCCTATTTTCACAGTTGAAATCATGAGTCAATTGAAGCTAGACCACCATCGAAAACCTGGAAGCACTGGACGGCCGTTTCGTCCTATTATGGGACTCCTCAGCAGTGCGCATCCACGATCCCGCACCCGCGAGATTCGAACCCAGGACCTACCAGTCTCGAGCCGAAGCCCTTAACCGATAGACCACTGAGCCGGCCCCCAAATGCCCTGGTACGGCCGAGAGTGGGGAGAGTCTGCTCTCCCTCTCGAAATGCTCTCATATGGCCACGCGAATATATAGCCTCTACCAGGGAATTCCTACTCACTGCCTTCTCGTGGCGGGGGTGTTGTTCACAAAAGTGAGAGGACGAAAAGCGAATGTCCGGCGCTCTAACCGGGTTGGTGGATGTGGAGGGTCCACCTAGGGGAGTTGGAAAACCCTGATTCCAAACCAATGGTGCACATGGGCTCCAGGATCCTGAAGGAACGAATGGCGTATGAACCAACTGTTGGTCACCGGCTACCATGGGACTACATCTCCTTACGATGCTCCACTGCCTTGTGGACTAAACCTTTAGGTCAAAGGCTCCGGGTGTGGCCCCCTAAGAAAGCCACGTGCTTCAGTCTGGGCACCTGGGCAGTATCACAGTCCTCACACAAATGGAATGAGATTTGTGCGGCGCATATTTATCTGGTGCTTCCTTGTACCAATATTTATGTGTTTAAATAAATAATAAAAATAAGTATCCTATTTAGAATGTTGGTGTCGTTGGTCTAATTGAATGATACGCGGTTAGTGTTAAATTGTAGATTGACGGTTATCTAATCATCCTTTTTTCGTTGATTGCGGTTGAATGCGCGGGAGATAATTTCCCTACACTTCATAACTGTCCAATTTAATCGTCGTTAAAAAAAGCGACTAAATATCTTCCAGCATTGCTACAATCAAACACTGAAGAGTTGATCATTTGTTTTTGTTTGTTTAAAGAAATGAATTTTACCTATAATTCATTATTTTGAATCATTTATTAAACATACAAGTATATATTCGGCTTTATCTTTGCTAAGCATATTTAGTGTCTGTTTGATAGTTATATTAACATCTATCGCACATATCTACGTATACATTCTGTCGACATAACACGTTTAGAACAACAGGATATAAAAAGTCGAGCATAAATATTTTGAGGTACATGAATTTTATACATTCGTTAATGAAAATGGACAATAATGGGATAGGAAGCGGGGTATACAAATATCTCTACTCAATAAGTGATGGGTGATCCAGTTTTTTTAGTTATGAGATATGCAAGTAGATATATAGACACACATACATCATATACACCCCTTCAAGGTCATATGCATAAATAATAGAAGGACTAAAAAGATTCGAGTAATTTATCCTCCAAAATGTTAGGATAAATAACGTAAGCGCTTGACAATACTAATTATTTATTTATTTAAACATAAATATTGGTACAAGGAGGCATCAAATATATATGCTTCACACTTCGTCATTCAATTTGTGTAGAGGCTGGGATACTGCTCGGACGCCAAAATCAAAGGAGCTGGTTTTCTTAGTGGGCCACTTCCCGAACCGTTGACCTAGAGGTCTAATCCACAAGGTAGTAGAGCGACGTCAGGAGGTGAAGTCTATGGTAGCTGGTGACCAACAGTAGGTTCGTACTCCATTTGTACACTCAAGGTTGTAGAGCCCATGTTCACCACTTGCTGGGAATCAAGGTTTTCCAACTCCTACATGTTCACCAACCCGGCCAAAGCTCTGAACATTCGGTTTTGTCCTCTCAATTTGATAAACAACACCCTCACCACTTGAAGACAATGAGTAGGAATTCCATGACTGTGTCTGTAAACTTGTGGCCATGTGAGAGCATTCGGAGAGGGAGAACTGACTCTCCTCACCCTCGACCGTACCATGGCATTTGGAGGTCAACAATTCTAATTACTACAAGTATTATTCAGCTGCTTAAACCAATGTAAGTGGGAAGCGAATGCTCAAACCTGTGACTTTATTGGTTGAAGCGAGTAATTTAGTCCCTAATTCCTTGTTTCATTAGAGTCAGTATTCGGATAGGGCCATTTATTGTAAAATTTTGAAATACCTGTTAGCCTTTCACGTTAGAATGGAGTCTCAATGCTATAGGGATAAAGAAGATACGTGTGTTTTGCTAGACTCTTCTGTTCCTGACTGTTGAAAATCCTTTAAATGGTTAACGTAGACAATGAATTATACTAAATGTTATGTCCTAAGCCCCGTCAAATACCACGTAATAGAAATCGCCAATCAGAACACCGACTTATACGACCTTGTCCTTGTGCCAAACCAATGACGCATTAACCAGCACGAGCAGCTTAGAGTCAACTCTGAGTCGTTATTAGTCTTTCTCGCCTAGCCTTTGTCCGTTCAGTCCGGAACACAATGTATCAGCCTCCGCTGTGTGAATCGTATACTTTAGACATACATGGTTTGTATACAAACAAACCAAACCGCATCACACCATAAAATGAAAAATAATAATTATACAAGAGAAAGTCAAAAGTGGCTGTGAGTATGGGAGACTGTAACTAATAGATCGGGAATAAGGTAAATCATATCGCAACAGTATATATGTAATAATAGTTCATAAATAATTCCTAACAGGCACCATTCATTTATTCTTCGTTAAGATATAACACCAATGCTTAGTCAGTGTGCATCTCATCATATTGTATTGGAATAGAAATAGGATGGGAATAGCTTTATGGAATGGTCATACCATAATAACATCGATCTATCACTATTGGCTGTATGGTAATTGAAAGAAACTGATAGATTATTAGGATAAGTTCTGATAGGATGGTAAGACGTATTCTCCAAATATTTTATCGTTCACACTATTACTGCTGTTGATATTTTCATTGGTTTTAAAAAGAAAGCTTGAAATTCCTTTGTTTAGGTGCCAGTATTAGCATTTCGTTCAGCGTCACAACATTCTTCATCATTAAGTTCACTATCACAACCGTTTGCTTATTCACAATCTCAAGCAACACAAAGAAATCCATTGGTGTTATTTAGTCAGTTACAATCGACACAGGTAAATTATTTTAATTATTAGTTACCTTACTGTGTAACTATGGTGTGAAATTTTCATTTTTAAATATTACTAAATATTGTAAATAATCAAGGATCATTAATATTTGAGCTAGAATCTTTTGTAGATCAGCGTAGTTTATACACATCAGAACTGCTCATTGAGGTGAGCTTGAGTTCTGTTAAAGATATAAAGACAATTGTCACTTCGTGGTTGCCCGCACTATGGAAGTACACTTTTTTAGATATCTGTAAGTAAAACTGGATTACTGGCGGTCTTAGAGACGTGGGGAAGTAACGCCACAGTCTAAAAGACAATTGTATAAGGTCGGTCACACATGGTCTTTTTGTGAGTGGTTTTGAACGTGTTAAATACTTATTTCAAAAGGCCTTACTGTCGGAGATGAAAATCCATCGGGTAAAATGAAGTGTTTTATTTTTAAAGTCGACCATTTTCTAACCCCTTCCGTTAAGAAGACAGCACCTCTGGAGATTCTGGTTGTCCAACAGGAAACACCTTATTGCTTTCACACCTCAATGCAGTTGGCAGTACGTCTACACCTTCGGACCATGGGTTTACTACGTGTAGTCTTAGATATATTCAACTGAACCGAAGGGTATAATAGGATGTAAAGAAACAAATCCCCCAGTCAATATAGTTTGAGTGGGTCATCACAATGCACAAGCTCAACCACCGTGTCAAGGTAGCACAATGGTTGTGTAAGCTGTTTCAGTTGTCTAACGTCATACTTCTAGATGAATAAGCTCATCGAGTTTAATTGTTGAAGCAAATTCAGTCCCGACTAAAAGCGAACGATAATATTCTCAGAATATATGGTCGGATGAGTCGGTAAAAATAAATAGCTTCCTTGTGGTAGTTTTGGGGCCTGTGTGATCGAACCTTAATACAGGAGAGCAATTGTATTGATCAAATTTGAGTATTTATTGGTGCACCTAAATTGTCTATCTAGTACCAATATTCTTCGGCTAACCAATGACACGATGATGGTGAAATAACAGCCGAGAATAATCCTTAACAACTGTTGACCATGAATGCGGTTTCGCACACTCACTCGCTCAATAACCAGATTAGAATATAACATAACGGACAGATAACTAATTATACAATTCGAATTTATGAATCACTCATGCAATGATATAGAGTAAAATCCTGACCGTACATCAACGTAGTTACGAAATTACAATTCGGGCATAACTACGCCGTAAGTGGAAGAGGACAGAGTGAAAGCTCCGTAATAAAGCACAAAAATAGTTTATGCGTCAAACAGAAGCTTACATGTAGTGGAATACAATAATACAATAATTTAAATATTTTATTATACAACAAATCTATAAACAATAACTTCGTGTAGGACGGTCCAGGAAGTTCAACTTCACCTGGTATTTATCCAGCTATAGCAATTATTAATTAATTGGGTGTGTTTATTTACTTTCTCTGAAGTTTAAAATACAAACGTAATAATTTGAGTTAATTCATAGATATATGTCAGCATAATTTAGATAAAGTAGTTTTGTGGCGATTACTTCTATTCTGTAGGTGTCATTGGATACAGATTGACTTCAGTTGGTACACCGTTAAAAATCAGGAAACATTAGCCGACTAACTGTGTCGTTCTAGTACAGCTCTCCTGACCCGCTCTCATCCACAAGTCTGGAGTAAAGTATTGGTGACCAATGGGATTGGGTGATTATCGCACTATATGGCAGATTGATTTATGCTGGAAATATGTGCCATTCGCCACTAGCTCGGTCCTAACAATGAAGTACTCATTGTGCTACCTGAAGTCCCTGAGTTGATATCTGGGCGGTCCTGGGTGCGGACTACTAAGGATTATGACACTCGAATTAAACAGTTTCCCATGGTTTCTGTGGTTTTCGATGGCACACAAACTGAAACCAGTGCATAACAAATACTATGACAAAATCTGTTAGCATACTTGAAATTAAATGGATTGTATTTTATTATGTGTACATTAGGGGTTATTTATTATTGATCATTTAATTAGTTTAGATATGGTTAGTGCTTCACTCTCAACCTTAAACACAACTGTTTTCATCTGCCTGTTTATCTTTGATACTTTTCTTTTTTTGTTTCTCTCTACCTATTTGGTGTTCTTTTTTAGATTGCTCAACAAGCTGTTTTATTACCATGTGATATTGTACAAAATGAAGTTTTGTGCACAGAAATAATCAGTATACTTCATCGTATTATATTTTCAGCATTTTTTCGTTCTCAACCAGGCAGTCTATTAGCAGATCCGGAGAATATCGTCAAGTCTAATATATACTGGGTAAGTTTCGTACGCTAATTATTTTGTTGAGTTAGATTTCAATATTATTCATTCATTATTAGTGGGTCTTAAAATAAAATTTCAGTTTTGAAAAGACCTTTAATCTAACTGTATTTCAAGTCACTTGAGTGCAAAAACTAAAGTTGAATTGTGGTGTTATACTTTATCAATCACTAAGAATCTAGTTCAGTTGAGTAAAGTTGACAGTCGTAAGGGACTAGATAGAGCACATAAAGTTGCTTCTAGTCGGAAAAAATTTATGGTTGTAAACAGGTAGCCTATTAGTTAAGACACTCACATCTCAAACAATAGGTTCGAACCCATATCCCATTACCTAGGTTTGGCTGGTCGAGTAGTATCATTATCCGTCACACAACATTACAAAACGTTTCCCCAATATAGTATTTGTAAACTTGTAGAGACTTGTCAGTTGAAAGGTAGTCCTTGATGCTCTTATCAACCTATAAAGTCGCCAACTGCTGAAGATGTCGGTGGATTTCAGTTGTTGGAAAGGGAAGGTGATATTACTGCAAAACAATCACAATTGTCCAAATGTATTTACTTTAAATCGCAATCTTCAAAATCCTGAACATTTTATCTCCCTCCACTTATTGTTATATCTAACTTCTACTTACTGTCTTACTCCTCAGCGAGTTAGAACTCCCCATTATTATAGTACAAATCAGCGACTATCTAAATTCAATGGCTAAGTGGATATTGAGTTTAAAGCAAATGGCACTGAGTTCGAGTCTCTAGGTGAACATCAGCTCTGGGATCCAGATATATCTAACTAACGAGTCCCAAATAAGACGATGCGCACATCATGAATTCTACTGTTAACCACCATCTATCTTGGCTTAAAAATTGTTGTAACTTAGTGGCAATGTCGACTCATTCGGCATAGGATTCACATATACCAAGAGAGGCTGATCAATTGAAGTCTTAAACATCAATGGGAAGATTCAAATAATTAATACATACTATTCTAAATGTTCACAATCCATTGATGTCATGTTTGTTTGACTGTCATAAATCTTGTCCAAGATCATTATATATATACCAGTTATTTATTTCTGTATTCCGAAGTACATAGATAAATGACTATCGTACTATATTTCACGAATAGACTGAGGCTAGAAATATATACCGTTAAACGCTTAATCAGTGGTTCTAATAATAAAGTACTTGCCTCAATTTCGACCAATTTACTAGGTGTTGATTGGTTTGTCGCTTGTTCTTTTTTTAAAATAAATTATCCTAAAATTGTTTCGGGAAGCTCATTATCTTTGATTGAACTTTGACACGTGACGTTCTTATACACTTTACGAATTGACTTTTATAAATTGTATGTTGACTTAATAATGTTACTGGTTTGTAGACGAATCTTTTGTTTTAATTTGGGATTTTATAAATGACACAATCGTTTGTTCTGAATCCTCGAGCACGTTAAATACTTAGTTCAATTTCTGTATTGTATTAATATTCCTAGTCAAGTTTAATGTTCATATAAGTTGGATTTTAAGGGGTTCAATTGTTCGATTTGAAGTTATTTTTTTCAAACATCATAAATTGATATTAATCAGTCAGTTGCAATGATGAACCTTTACGTATGTACATCGGTCCAAGTTACCATACCTTATTGGCACAGATAGATGAAATTTTCAGTCGAAATCCTAGAATAGTAAAGGTGTTAACGGTAACAATGGTAACAGGAAAGATTAGACATCAAAGGCATGATTCCCAAAACTGTAAATTAGGGAGATAAAAAGGAGGTTTTGGAGCTTAGAGTTTTGAAGAAGTCAAAGAATAGTGTTTTATCCGAAGAAGATTGAATGAATGGCATCTCCCGGGAATTGTTCATAGACTATTATTATATACATCCTTATTGTAGCTATATCATTTGATTTATTGGTCAGCATTATACGATCTACCATTCCTAATTTATTCCCGATCTATTAATTACAGTCTCCCATACTCACAGCCACTTTTGGCTTTCTCTTGTATAATTATTATTTTTCATTTCATGGTGTTATGCGGTCTGGCATGTTTTTATATAAACTGCGCAAGTCCGAAATATATTATTCACACAATGTAGGCGAATATTGTGTTCTAGACTCAATAGGCAGGGTTACGCGAAAAGCAGCTACATCGAGGACCAATAAGAATTTAGAGTTGACTAACGGCTTCTAGTGCTGGTTTAGCACAGCGACAAGGTCATAGGAGTCGATAATTTGATCAGTGATATTTGACAGGGGCATAAGGCATCGCAAATGTATGTGACAAATTAATATCAGCTGGAAAACTGTTGAAAACTAAGAAACACTGAACAACTACTCTTTACCTCTCAACCCTTTCTATCCGGTATCAGTCAGTAATCGAAACTAACATTTATGTAATTATTGTTATCGTTGTAGGGAGATTTCAAATAACAGTATCCTCTGATCATATTATATTACGTTTTATTCATCTATTAGCTTTATATCAAATCAGTTGAGTTTTTTCTTTCAATTTACCAGTTTTTTTTAAAACAACTTCATTTTCTCTCTTCTCAGGGTCTATGCGAAGTTGTAACACGTAATCGAGGTCTGTGTGAACCTGTATTAAATTTATACTTACGTCTTCTTACTGGTTGCTTAGAGCCGAGTTTTCTGAAAACATTGAAGCGGTCTAGTGTACAAAATTCACTGAATATACTACCTACACAAACGAATCCGACGAATGTTGATTTTATTCATAGTCCACCATTTATTCTAAATAAATTAATTGATCTCAATTCTGTCAGTAATGAAATTCTACGTACTGAACATCCCGTAAGTGATCAATACACAAACATCATCAGTATTTTTAATAGTTTTGTAGCACAAAGGATTGTTGAAATTAATAATGAAGAGCAATTACTTTTTTATGTAAATTATTTTT
The DNA here is from genome assembly GCF_000237925.1 of Schistosoma mansoni. Lineage (NCBI taxonomy): Eukaryota > Metazoa > Platyhelminthes > Trematoda > Strigeidida > Schistosomatidae > Schistosoma > Schistosoma mansoni. The sequence goes on along the minus strand of NC_031498.1, from coordinate 27,453,398 downwards.
CTAGCATTAGTCATGTTGTGTCTTCTGAGTTAGGTTGTTTAATTACGTGTCTTTGATTGTTGTGGACAGTATCACCAGCATCCGCTGCATATGGAAGCAAACCTCGTAATTATTCTACAAGTAGTAAATCAGTTGTTCTGATGGTGTTGTTTATGTTCGATTATCTTCGTAGATTTAGTTGTTTTAATTTATTCTTGCATCCATTTTGACTGCCTTTCATGTTGATTGGTTGACCTCTACTGTATAGGTTTATAGGTTGGTTCTTTGTTGATGTATCTATTGATCGTACCTATTGATCTGAATGTCATACTGATGAAAATTGTCTGTGAGTTTCCCTGATTTTCGAATTTCGGGATGTTTACAGTCGAACTTCATGTCCATTTTTGTTCATGTTTTGTTGATATCGATGGTAACATGAAGTATGTTTTCTTTACTAGTTTATATTAATATATTGCATAAGTAAAGTTATATGCAAACGTTTTTCTTTGAAATTTCAACTATGTAGAATTCTATACAGTACTGTCAACTAGTTGATGTGACAGTCATTCAATCATAATAAACTGAAACTGGTAATAATTAAGCCCAAATATTCAGCGGTGGCGTAATGGCTAAAATAACACACTTCAGTTTTTTCCAGTTGGATACTATGATTGTCACATTCTCTCACACACAGAAACTATATACTTGGCTACTGAGCTAAGTTAATTTGGTCAATAACTTTTCCTATAAGGTGATACAATTGACCACGAGGTTTATCGAACGATTATGGAGAGTAGGTGAGTTCTGATTTACTATAGCTCGGCCTTCTTTATGTGTCTGGGTGGTTGCTGCTAGTATGTCCGTGTATCGTCATTCTTAATTTACGTGTCGAATCTATTGGGTTCGCGGTCTTACTGCTTTATTTGACCATCTGTAACTACTGCGATTCTTACGTCACAAAATAAAAACTTGAAAGACTGGTACAATGAAGAATAATTAACTTCGGAAATAACACTCTCAAACAAATCCCAAAATCATATCGTCATTAGACCGAAATACAATCATTTATATACTAATTTTTACACAATCATTAATATCAGATACAGAGTTACCGTAAAAAAATACTGAATATAGTTCATCTGAATTGATTCAAAGAATATGGTTGTCACACTAAACGAGGTTCATGCTTGTCACTTTGCCCAGAATTCATAAAGAATCGATACCAAAAATATTGACGAAAATAATGTCATCTTTTTATCCCATCATGTGTTTACAAATACACATTTATCTGTCGGATTAATTAACAACAAGACATAAACGACACCAACTGTATTGATTCAAATTGCAATTTGGAATTTTGTACACTGTACAATTGAATGATGCCAGTGATGGTACGACTGAGATACAACCACATAAACCCTTATGTTATAGTGTTTAAATTTGTCGGATTTGTTTATCTGGATTACAACTTACTGAAAATTCGGATAAGAGATATTACAAACCGAATAATTAATTGTTTTCACACAATTCGTAAATGTGTGTATTCATCCAGTAGTAGGGTTTTCAAGATCAATATGATACTAGTGAATTAACATGTCGCTAGCCGATTTCAGTAAATTTAATCCGGCTGTGTGTTAAAACTAACCAAGGATCCTATCGAGGAACTCTTAAAAACCAGGGAGCATTGGGCAGTTGTTTTGTTCAGTACGGGACTCTTCAGGTGTGCGCATCCGCGATCACGCCACTAGTAATTGAACCCAGGACCTACGGTCTAGACCACTGATCTGGGATCCAATGGTGTACAAGTCTAACTCCAATGAATCCACGATACTTCACGAACACCTTCCATTATCTTCGGTGATTACCTTCCTCATAACCAACATGGTCAAAGTCCATATGTCGTGGGTTATTTTTAGAGATTTCCTCTCAAAGCTAGTCACGTGACGATTATCGGTATCGGGGTTGTGGAGATTGTTAAATTCTTTTGAGATCCCCAACCGCTCTTGTGTTAGGAATTCCTTTCACTATAACCAAACATTATTGAATAAAGCGAGTGGAATTATTGTTATTATTGGTAATATTCATTTTTCGTTGATATCTGGTAATTCGGCGATCCCAATAGTCATCATCTCTTGATCATTCTTGTTCCTCTTTTTTTCTCACTCTATTTTTTTCCAGGATACTTTAATTTGGTGTCTACAACTCATCTTGACTTTACCAATATTTAATTTATCCTGGAAGCGGTTACATTCTCATGAGACTTCCAATAGTGGGAGTGAATTGTCACAAATTTCTTCTGATTTGTCCAGTCAAACTGCTAGTCAGTTTACACAGTCCACATTAGACAATTCCATACGATGCGGTCGTTCAGTTGCTTATCATTTATTCTCGAAAGCGGTTAATTTACTTATTTCCATATCAGATTCGCTACATCTTTTGTCAAAAGAAGATTTTGGACTGGTAATAATACTACTTTCATATATATATATATATATATATATATATATATATATATATATATATATATATATATAGTAATTTTCGTTAATGCTCATACCAAACCTGTTTTGTGTGTGTTTGTATAAGGCCATTTTATAAGAGGTCTGTTGAGTTTCAAGGAAAAGATCCTTATTTTCAACCATTTGTTGTATATTCTTTAAGCTAAAATGTATTGTATATTTGCAATCTCTCTGGTGATGGTTCAGGATTTGAAAATGGCTCTGTTTGTCCAATTTTTGGTTATTGGTTTGATAACTGTTGTGTTATGACTAGAAATTATAATGTACCGAGTAGTCGTTAGTTTTATCCTTTGACTATAGGCTAAATCTGCGCAGTTCTAAGTTGGTACATATTTGTTACAGATGCTGCGCTTCGTTTAATTAATGTCTGCAAAGATAAGGGATAAATGGTTCATTTAATAAACGCGCTAACTACCCAAGATAAAGAAACTTCAGAGTTTTTTTCATATGTCGTGCGGCGATAACACACCAAAAGAGTAACACTTTTTAAGTAGATTACATCGTGGTCTATGAAGACTAGAAGGGATATCCAAAGCCAATATAGTTGTCAACTTTCCATGTTATTAGAAATATTTAAGGCCACTTGTACTTTCCCACTGTTGATTCACTGTCTGAATTATCCCTGATGGACGAAACTAGAGAAAATCTGTGTACACGACCATAATAAAATATTTAGGGCTGAAAATGACATGGAGACCAGAGAGCTAAACTTCTGCGAAGTTCTGCAAATGTTTTGAACTGTGAAAATAAAGGTAAGACGATTGTTTAACCACAAATAAGCAATATTTTTAGGAAAACAAGATTGCTGTACCTTGGAGTTTGAGAAATAGGTTTTTCATGTATGTATAGAACAGACGACATACTATATTACAGTATGATTAGTTTGACTCAAAAGTGTAGGTCATCAAAGTTTTTATTTATTTATTTAAACATAAACATTGGTACAAGAAGGCACCGAAAATATACGCGTCGCACTTTGTCGTTCGATTTGTGTGAGGGCTGGAATACTGCTCGGACGCCCAAACCGAAATAGATGGTTTTCTTAGAGGGCTACACCCGGAACCTTTAACCTAGAGCTCTAATCTATGAGGCAGTGGGACAATGTCTCATGGTGGTCGGTGACCAACAGTAGGTTCTTCCTCCATATGTTCCCTAAGGATCCTGGAGCCCACGTACACCACTGGTTTGGAATCAGGATTTTCTAAATCCCTTAGGTGGATCCTCTATATCCATTAACCCAGTTGAAGCTCCAAACATTCGGTTTTCGTCCTCTCAATTTGGTAAACAACACCCTCACCACTTGAAGGCAGTGAATAGGACTTCCATTACTGTGTCTGTATACTTATGACCATGTGAGAGCATTTAGAGAGGGGGAACTGACTCTCCTCACCCTCGACCGTATCCTGGCATCCCGGGTTGAAAGTATATACATTCTGATTTCTATTGTATGCACTTGTGACTAATTCTCTATTCCACAAGATTTATTCTGTCTACATCTATCAACCTCAAGTTTTAAACTCAATGATTAAAACAATAATTTTTCAAAAAATATTAGAAACTGTTGTAATATGAATTGATTCAGATTGAAATGATATATATCCAGTTGTCTAATTATTAAATATCTTTTCACAATGTTTCAGACAACAGAAACTGATTTTAGCTCCTCAACTGTTGGGAAACTAAATCGTGATCGTGTTCATCTGCTTATTAATATTTATGATGCATGTTTAGAATTCGAATTGAAAGATCCATTAGGTTGTGGTGTAACACATACCAATAATAATAATCTTCAATCACAATTTACCAATCAAAAGTGAGTTTTTTTTCTTAATGTTTATTTAAAACAATAAAATTTAACGCGGACTCTGTATCTGTGTGGCTGATTTGAAATTATATTTATCGTTGTTTTGGTCAGTGTTCTTCAATTTATACTATGCTTTAAAATTTGAACAGTCAGTAAATAGTCTTTCACAATTGTGGTCAAATGTTTAATCATTAGTAGTTGTATTAGAATTGTTAATTTCAGATAGAATATGAGTGATGACGGCGATAGATTATTCATTTGCAGTTAGTTACTCATTGTGTTTCGTGTCGTGAAGAAGGTTATGCTTTTATTGCACTAACAGTCAGTCAGTCAGCTACAACGTAGGATCAGGCACATTTATGCATCGGTCCAAGTTGCCATACCTCGTTAGCACAACAAGATGAACACCGGATTCATAGAAATAGTTAATTTAGTGGTGGTAGTATATTAAAGATATATAGTATAGGAAGGAAGAACGTTATGAAGCAATTTTAATCTTAAGGTTTAAGAGAAGATAAAGAGTATATACACCTACGCCATTGTGATCGATTCTGAGCCATTTCACCTGGAGTCTCCAACCATTGGTTACGATAGTCGCGCGGACCCCAACCAAGTAGTCTGCATCTACCAACATGGCTCAGACTAGAAGTTAGTGACTTCAAGCACTGATGCCACGTTTTGGTTTGGCACTAACACATTTTACTGTATTATTTTAGGTGAAATATTGTTACAAAGATACGCTAAAATTGATGACAACATTTGTTAATATACGTAAATATGTTCAGTTCTAGTTGTCCCTATTCTGGGTATCCTGTATGCATCAATGATAACAAATGAAGCAGTTGAGTGCGTCTATTCCTTCATTCACGTTAGGAGTCTCATCAATCTTAATGGGCTGCTGTTTGGTGAAATCTCGGCATGGATTCAGAAACATAGGCTAGGTTTTGGGACCTTGAGTCACTTATGGTGTAGGCAAGACACCCATCTAACAACCAAAGAACGAGTTCTCTCCGTCCTACTTTATGGGTTCAAAGCATGGTAATTAAGAGTAGATATTCGTAGGATACTATTATTCTATCACAGGTGTCTTTAAAGCATCGCTCATATGTTCTGGGACCATTGAGTTTAGACATAGGATACTAGGTAAATTTGGCAGATCGACTGATACGGTAGTAAATCTTTATCAACTGAGGTGGTTGGGACATATATTATGTATGTTCAACAACTGCCTATCTCGATGGGTAGTGCTGTCTGGTCTGGCAGTAGATTTAAAGAAAGGTGGGACGAGCAAACCAATGTGTGGCACCAGTCTATGAAGACACTGGCTTTTGAACTGAGCCATGTTAATAGGTGTAAACTGCCAGGTTAGGGTCTGCGTGATTATCGTAACCAATAGTTAGAGACTGTGGGCATAATAAATCAGAATTTGTTGAAATGGTACCATTGTTTCTTCCCTCTTTTTCTACACCTAGTGTTTTCTACTACTAGTAATAATGTTTCTATTCTTAATATTCTAGGATTTGTCTTAAAATAATTTTATCTCACCGTGTTAATTTGCGGTATAGCAACTTAAGTCGTTGCACATATGTATCAAGTTCTACGTTGGATATAATTGACTGACTTGTATGCATGACAAAACTATTCTTTGAATACTTTTTGTATTCAAAACGTTAATGATTTAAGAAGGATATTGGTCGTCACTGGTACATGGATAGTAATATTTGTTAAAAGTGATAACTCATCGGTTGTTGACTGTAATAATCATTGTTGTGAGCAATAGAATAGTTCTCTAGAACGATAATAATGAATTTTTGACGAACTTTTTCGTACTGATTTCTCACTTTTCATGTGTGTGTAGTGTCTTTCTTCATATCGACTTTATTCTCTATGTTGTCATACTGTTTTTGGATTACATATCCGCTGTTTTAAAATTTCGTATTTTCAATTTAAAACCTATAGTTGATTTCACACCTTTCCAATCTATCTATCGTCGATGAATACTTTCTGCAGGTTAAATGGTTCAGTAAACTGTGGGAAAGTGGTCGTTCAAATTTTTAAGAGTGAGAGATATGAAGTGGTATTGAATCCAACTTTTAGTGAAATGAAGAAGAAAGTACCACGTTATATTGTTCTGTATCTTAGTGATATTGTATTCTTTGAGCTATATCGTTGAACTGAAGAGGTTTCATTGTTATTCTGGATAGAATCATCAGCACCTACTTGACCTCTACATGTTTAGAACTATAATGAAAGCTTTTCCACTCAACCATGTAGCACAGAGAACACAAAGACCCGGAGCATCCAATTGATGTGTAAATCTTCTATATGCCATTATTACTATGTTGTTCTTGACATTGTTCCAGTTCTGCCGGTCAACCAGCATGGATTCGTATTCGTCAGTTGTTCGCCAAACGTTTGGTTTTACTGAATTTGCTTAATGGAAAACATGGTGGGCATGTTATATCTAGTCAAAACTATGGCATCTTATCACCTCTATCACGTCATGGTTCAGATTCTCGATGTGGTCTTCTTATTATGAGCTTGGTTTCACTATCCCAGGCAAATTTGAAGAGCATCCTTATTGCAAGTATCAAATCGGACTCAGTAAATCCATTAGCCTGTCATGTACTACAAACCATTTCAAATCGTTTAAATCAGTTTACGCATTGTGCTGAAGGGGACATTCCATGTGCGTATCGTGATGCGCTTATTAGCGAGTTGGGTCCAATTATGAAGTAAGTATTATTTACAGGTAGGTCTTTTTAATGTTCTCGTTCCATTAATTCGTAAAGAAAACAATACATTTTTATATTTGTATGATAAAGCAGCTGGTACTTTGATTTGGTGGTACAAATTCTCCATTATGATGATCCAGTGGAGCTACTTTGGTCGAGACATTTGTTCTTTAGGGTATTTATCATGCTGTACATGCCGGTTGAATAGCGGTTAGACCTAAAGCAATAAGTTAGGTTTGAAGACAAAGTTGTACTATACTGGAGTTTGTTGCTGGTAGAGTGTTTCCCACGGATAATCAGTATCTCTAGCGATGTTATCATCTCATAACAGAAGATATGAGTTAGTAAAGTCCGACCCTGAAAATAACGCACCCCACCTGTTCTCACTGATCTCTGGCACTCATGGTAAGGTTTGAATAGTACGAAGCTGATATACTGTCAACTACTTACGTAAAGGCTGTGGGACTGACCTAAATCAGCTATCCTTTGGGCTCTATGGTCACACTCCCAAGCCATCAAGACTACAACCAACTGAGTTTCTTTTCAGGTATTCCAAGAAGAAATACCCTTCGATGTTATATGTAATCGACAAGTGACAACTGCCCACATAGTCTTCGAGCTCATTTTGTATTAACCGACTGAATTGTTACGATGATAAAGAACAGAATACTCCAAACGAAACTAGTGGTCGGGTATACTATTACTGCAATGTCTACTTCGATTTGCTTCGGTGATGACATGCTTACAATTGTCGTTAGAATCTTAGGTCAAGGATTTATGAATTCACTTCATGTGCTAATCTTTATGGTCAGCTGACTAGTGTCAATGTCATACATGCACTTTTTTTTACCTTACAACTTACCATACATATTCACTATCATTATTTACGTCCAACATGTCAGGATTCTAAATTTAGTTCATTACTATGTTAAACTTAGTAACATGATGACTGAATTATTAATTTCGGGAACTCTGTTCATTTGAATCGTGAAAAGGAAATATGGCAGGAATTCAACTTTGAAGCTGAATTTTCCTATTGATTAACACGGTTAATGCTATCCATGAAATTTTGGATTAATCTGAGAAACAGTGATTAACACACTATGTCAATTTGTTACAAACGACCGGTTTTACACACTAATTATGTAACCTATAGTGTCACCAATATAGACTCCTTTAACGCCTACATGAGTTTATTCTGTAGACTAATATTTGCCCTTGTCAAGTAATCACATGTAAAACCATTAGTATTTTCTTAGTATTTGCGCGAGTAGGTATGTTTATATTTATCTATAGGTTGATCGGTCACCTGTCTATTCGCCAGCATTTGATATATTCTTCATCTGATATAAAAGATAACTAACGCTCGATTAGCTGTCTTTTGACTATCAATAGTCAGGTTTCTCACCATATTTATCTGTTCATTTTTATTGTCTGTCTGCTTGCACATGGATGAAGATCTGAAATAAAATTCTTCCAGTTCAATTCGTATTCGGTATTTTTTTTACCACAATCGCCTAACAGAATTACACTATGCATAATACATGGAACTAAATGTAGAATTCATATTTCGTGATTCATTCATTTGTTCTTTCATAATAGAGTCAATCTGTTGGCACAACTTATGCTTGTTGACACAAGTCTGCTTGAAAAAGTGGTTAACCTAAAATTTACAGCTAATTTGCATTTTTTTCGAGTCGTATCTTTGATGCCTAATCTTCCCTGTTACCACTGTTACTGTTACTACCTCTACTATTCTGGGATCTGGCCTGTGACAACTTCATCTCTCTGTGCCAATGAGGTACATACGTACATATCTGCATATGTACTTACGTACAGGTTCTACCCGAAGTTTGTGCTGATGATGTCGTTCAGAAGGACGATGAAAGCTCCACGACCAAACCATCCAGCTCAGAGAACAAAACTCCATCAAAAACAGGTTCTACATTGTAACTGACTGACTGATACAGCCATACCAATGAGAAAAGTCATAGCGCAAATATCCAAAATTGGGTTAAGAATTAGTGTTGTGAGTTAGAATTACGTGTCTTAGTCAGAATATTCATCACGAACTGATATAATCTAGAATGCAAGGATCCTGAAATCATATTCTTATTCTAATTCATAGTATAATAAATATTCTGTTCATGTTTGCTATGTCCTGATTGGTCAAAAAGACTAACATTTAAAAGCTATTCGGCTGTATACATTAGATTAACCTGAAGAGCTTCGTTTAGAAGTTATTTCTTATCATATATACTTGTGAGTAGTATTTCAAAAAAAATATAGATGTCTCTTGATTATTATAACGAATTTGTTGAAATTCCTACTTTAGGTGCGTGATTCGTTTTTATCATTATAAAATAATGCGGAATGAAAATTACAGTTCACTTCCTAGTCATACTCAGTCGACCAATGTTACTACTACTATTGGTAATTCAGAAGATAATGAGTTAGCCAACCAATCAGATACATCAAAAACTCGTCCAGCATTGACTATGTCAACTTCATCAGCTGCTTTGCAAGTTATCAATAATGGTATGACATTAGCATTACATTATTTAGGCATTCAAAGATTGCATAAATTATGCAAAATTATTTACCCTGTCACTAATGATCCTGATTATACAGAGCAAATGTTGAATAATAATTCTGATGTGCCATGTGATTCTGAAGATAATATAGATGATGAATCTTTGGAATCTATGATTGCTGAAATTACACCTGCTCAAGCTCTTTCAACCTTCATTAAATTAGTTAAGGTAATTCACACTGTATTATCTTTTCTAGTTATCTTGATTAGGATCTTATTAATAACAATCAATGTTGAACAGTTAGATCAATTTATTGTTTGATAATTGATATACATTTCATAAGCTGTTGTATCATCTGTGATCTTTCAGTAGTAAACTGTTTTCTAATTGAGTTAAACAATAAAACGCTAAGTTACCCATATATTCTATAATTTTGAAAGTTAAATGTGTAAATGAATGTGCGGCACCTCCACAAAACTACACCATTGAAACTTAAAGTTGTTACAAAAACAATCCTGATTAAGCTTGAAAACTCAGTTTCGTGAATAAATCAGTCAGCCAATGTTTTTTAATGACTGGTATTACATTAGAAAACACTTATTCTAATGAGATTAATGAAAAATCTGTAGAATTTCCGACCACATACACACCCTCTGAGTAAAGTTTATTTAATTTATGTAAACTCACTGAATATTTCTATACTTATTGCGCAATCTATCTGGTTAATCTTCCAAATCCAAGTAATCAGGTCCTCACTACTGTCGGTTCTGTTACAAGCGCATCTTCTCAATCTATTGATATCTTTACTCGCTATGATTAAAGTAGTTTGTAAATAACTGAAGTAATATTTATATTTGTTCATCAAAAACCACTATATATATGTTACTTCTTTATTATTTTGAAAACGTCTTTCAGTCTTGACAAAAGTGTAAGACTGTTAAGTCATTTTTAAAGGCGACTCTAAAAAGAACCGTTTTACATTCTCTAAGTAATCTATGTTAAATCTCAAATAAACAGAAAATGTCGCTAAACACATCCATAATCATTATCATTCTGTTCAGATAAAGAAATAAATTCATACTGGCATAGAAAAAAATGAGTATGCACACTCTACTTACAGATTTTTTATCAGACCTTATTACCATAATGTGCGCAGTAGTTCTCCGTTGTCTGATCCTGCTAAACAGACAAGACGACTAAGTGTGCTGCATCGTGACACATCTAGTCCACTCACCATAACTCTCTCTCTCGCTTGGTGGTAGAAGTAAGTGGCAACCCTTGCAGATGTCGTCATCATCATCGGATTCTTCACTTGGCTCCGGGATTTTAGAGACCCCATTTATTTCAGTGTTTACTATGTCGATTTCATCATGACCTCTGCCGGAGACTGACTCATCTAGGGCCTACGTTTGGGACATTTACATTGTTGTTCGGTACATCTTGCTCTTCAGCCGTTGGCACGGCGATACTCGAGCTGTAGGGGTGACTCGTAGGGTTGAAGTGATATTGTGAGTACATCGGAACTAAGGGACTAGGGTCACCAGGCATAAGCATGTAATCGGACATCAGATGTAATAATATGTTAACAATCAACCAGAATTAATGGTTAATAGTGACGTTTAATGACGTGTGCATTGGTAGCTCCTCCACAGATTGTCAACGTTTTTCAGGTAGTTAAATAATCTTGTTTGGTATGATGCATAGCTTTTCCTAGAATATCTGTAAGTGCTTACTGTTTTTTCACGAAAATTCTTTTGTAGTAATTTTAAGTTCTAATACAGTTTTGATGTGGTATGATTTTGTAAAGCTTTAGGCCTTCGAATTTAAGCTGTAGGGTGGTCGCAGGTGCAAACCCTGCTCCACCTGCCTCAAATCGAATGACTGAGTAGTCTGTCTGACCCTTGTATTTAGAGAGTAACTCTATGCTAAGTACGCCAATGTGTATTTGAGTAAATTAGCTGCATAATAATTTATTCTGTTTTATTTATTCTCTAGTCATGGGTAACCAACGTCTTAAATCCAGTCGGTGCTGCCAATTCGTCAACGCAAAAATTAACTGCTGTTAATTTTCCCCATGCTAAAGATCTAGTTATTTTATTACCGTTACTTGTCAAATTGTGCCGTGCTCGTGCTTCCATAGGTTCTGAAGTAACAATTCCAGATGTGAATAAAATCAATCCATATTCAGGTTTATCTCGTGTTTTAGCCTGGCTTTTACGATTAATGCGTGCTCCAATTCCATTACGTGGTTCGTCGGAAATAAATAGTACAAATGTTCTTGCTACATCAGCACGTGTTCAATTAATTAATCAAGCTATTTGGTTGGCTCATCTAATCGGATCAAATTCCTTAAGTCATAATTCACAAACTCCAGATACTGATTTAGCATTGGATGATTTGATTCTTGCATTATGTAATGATTTGACTACTGTTCTGGGTAATGTGGCTGATGTAAAGGTTTGTGTATTTACTTTTAAAAAATTGTCCGTGATTTATTTTCAATGTTTTTGGCTTTTGTTTATTGAAGGAAACTGATATCCAAGTACAGACTCGTCAAATATGATAACCAGGTTTAGTTATAAAAGCGTTTATCGTTTATCTAGTATTACAACGGATCGATCTGGTCACAATGCACATTTGTGGAAAGAGACTGATGAATTGGAGAGTGCTTACCATAGACAATGGAAAGACTCAAACCATTAGAACTGCATTACGGCGGATAATTTCGGATTTTAGTAATAATTTCCGTTCTTGTGATATATGAAGCAATACATTGAGGTAATCCGTTCAAGATGGACAACAGGGACAGATCATTCGTAGTCTGGAATATATTAACAATAGACAACCAAGAACCCTTGATTAATAAATTCATAGCTGTTTTGAAAAAGTTAGTAGTTTTATAGTTCTAGGGGCTCAGTAGGTGTCAACGAGTTTGCGTTTGAAGCGAAGGTACTACGTTAGTGGCTCAGTATAAATATCAACATGGATGTTTCACGTACATCGAACTGTTTAGTCCCAAATAAAATCAAACGAAAGTCATGTGTTCTAGTGGCTGGCCACATATAGAATATTCTAAATTTTACGTACGCAATTGTTAAAACGATCAGTATGATGGTAGCTGATAAACAATACGTAATGGTACAATATGACCATCTGTTCACAAAACTAAATTAGTGATCCAAATTACTAAATAGACTAATACAAAGAGATGATACGACTGTTAGATTTTCTTTTTTTATTCAGTAAACGAACTTATTATTGTACAAAACATTAAACATGACAGAAGTTATTCAATAATGATGACAGTGGTTTCGTAGGTCAATATAATTTGCACCGGGTTCGTACAGTAAGCTTTGATCTTTCTCTCCTTATCATCTAGTATTCCTGAACTCATTACAGATTGTTAAATGTAGTTAAATTTTTATTCTGTTAAATCAATGTCATTACAAGGTAAATAATATAACTTCGATGGCTGTTTATTGACCAGTGAATGTACACATCATAGCGATAGTCAGTTATTACTCCGGTTAGCTTATAATTGTCACTGAAACTGGGTGGATTTGTCAGTTTTAATCGCATAATCATTGGTGCAGAAACATCATTTAATGCTAAGTTAGGGTAAAAGCTAATTAAAAGGAGTTACGGTATGTTATCCTTCAATTTCGTTTGCTTGTTTTTTTCCTTTTTTAAGGATATTAGTTTTGTACCAGATGATAAAGAATTAACAGTCACTTATCCTCTGGTTACTCGTTCTTCTGCCGTATCTATTTTACCATTGATTTATTCATCTTTAAAACATTCAATTCATGAATATGAGTGGTTTTTAACAAATATTTCTATTGATTATGCTGGTCGTTTAGATATTATGAATGATGGGAAAGGTAAGTTTCTTAATCGAGAAAGGTCTAGATTCCTGTTTTCTTTTTTTTGTTACGAATATATATAATGTATATTTTTACAAGTGTTTGTATTTCCTCTTTATTAATGGTATGGTTGAGGATCAGATCATAAATGGATAACTCGTTATTGCTTATATCCGTTGTGATTTTCTGTCCGTTTTCGAGTTGTAGAGCAAACATCAACACTAGGATACTAGTGCATCCAGTTATAGAGTCTGAAATAGGTCGAAATGGTCTTTTTCGAATTCCTCTACTAGCCACAATTCAAAAACTATCAACTATCAGCATTCAAGTTGGAACTCTGATCTACCTATCTTAATCTTGTCTATATGCAATTCAGACCAGAATTAGTTAGTCGACGGGCCCGTCTCAGTGTATGTTAGTATTTGAACTTGAGCTTACTGTTCACACTCAACTGTTCCACATTCTAACTATAAATACCATGTAATCTATGGTGTGGAAACCTTGTAATATCAGTGATAGTATTGTTATGACAAACTGTCAATCCAAAATATTACATTTTAGATGACATTTATATGATATTCAAAACCTGTGTACCCATAGCTAATCTAAAGCAAAGGAGAACACCAGGGCCTAATGGATTCACTTCTCTAATGTTTAAGGATATTTTGGGCCAGTTTTAGCAGTTGAATTAGTGTATTTGTGTTCACTCATAGGGTTGTGTTTTTTTCACCAAAAAAATGTTTTTATCACATTATTATTCCTTCACTTTTTTTATTCAAGGATCTAAAGATGATGAAAATAAATTAGATGGAAATGAAAAAGAAGAATCATTTTGTTTACGTTTAATTGGTCTTGGAGAAATTTTAGCTCAATTATTACAAACAGCATTACCAGCTCCAAGTGCTCATATAGACACATTATTGGAAATTGGAGCGTCAGTGTTCAATTTACTTAGCCGTTTAACAAAATATGTTAGTTTCTATTTTTGTTCTGCTTTTGTGCATATTTATTTGTTGTTTTGCTTTTTATGTTTACAATATATGTCTTATACATATTTTTTGTAAGTCAGTCATAAGTACTATGGAACCTGGCATTAATATGTATCAGGTCAAGTTGCCTTACTACAATCACAACAAAGGGATAAGACTATCAAGATAAATGCTAGAGAAGTGCAAATAATAACGGTATCAGTGATAGTAGAAAGAACTCAGCAACGAGAATATGATTCGCGAAAGGGAAGTGAATTTACAGAACGAAAATAAATAGGTATTTTAAGAAAGAAAATGTGAATGTATCCGTGACATTGCGACCAATTTCAGGAAATGCTGTTCAGCGTCTCCAAATGAGTGGTAACGATAACTTCAACGTGGTAGTTTACATCTACTTACATGGCTCAATTCAGTAGTTAATTACTTCATCGATTAATCCTATAACGTGATTCGGCTACCTGTTTATCTTTGTCAGAGTATTCTCATTGTTAAGTTTGACTTGTTATTTAGAATTATCTGGCTTATTCAGTAAACCATACACACAGAGAGGTTCTTCTAGAGGTACCTGAAAAGGAAATTGGGTTAGAAGTGGTCTTAATTACCTGAGAGCGTGACCACAGTGCCCAAGGAACAACTTCTTGAGGTTGGTCACACATGACCTTTTTGTGGGTAGTTTTTGTGTTAGCTCCGTACTTGTAGGGACGGATATCCATGGGATAAGGCGAGGTGTGCATTTTTTGGGTCGACCTTTTCTAACCCCACCCCTCCTTGTGGGAAGGCAGCATCGCTGTCATGCTGGTTGTCTGAAGGAAACACCTTACTGCTGTCACACCTCTGTACAGTCAGCAGTACGACTTCGCCTTCGGACCTTGGGTTTGCTGCTTTTAGTCTTACCGCTCTTCAACCGACCTTGAGAAACGATTGTTCCAGCCAGTATAGCTCTATTGGTTCATCACGACAGGCAAGCCTAACCACCACGTCAAGGTAGCAGCAACACTCGGGCAGTAAACCATAAGTATACATATTTTTTACTTGAATCAAATTATATATTATGGCAAAACGTTTACCTATTCATTTTGTTTCAATTAGTATTTACGAATTGTCCGATTGAAATATGGTCGCTTTCCAGTAATTTTTGAACGATTAGTTCGTGTTTACGGTAGAGAAGTTGCTCCACGTGCATATGTGTTATTTTCTTATATACAGGTAAACAATTAATTTCTTATATTAATTCGATTTTTCTATTATATAAAGATGATAGATAACATTTCAGTCATTGTCTAGAGGATGATTATCATGTTTATTTGTACCATGATATTTATCTCAAGGTTTGTAATTTAGTTTTCAGTGATCTCCAATTTTTATGACACACGCATAATAGGTATTCACCAATACCTGAATTTGATACCGTTTTGTTTGTTTAGTGGTTTAATGTAAGCACGAATTAGTTTTTTGGTCTTGTCATGCAAATACTGAAGTTGTCAAAAGTATTTTTGGTGCTAGTAAAGGCAGAGAGCAGTTGTCGCCTAATAGTTCTTTACACCATAGAGGTGCTTTTCAATTCTTATAAAAGTAACTGGATTAGTGATAGTCTTAGTTTCCTAGGAGCGTCACTGTAGAGCCCAAAGGTCAACCGCTTGAGGCCAGTTGTAAACGGCTTTTCTGTGAGAAGTTTGCAATTTGTTAACTCCATGCTTCAGATGACATTGTAATTGTGGACGAAAATCTGTGGGGTGAGTTAAGGTTTACTGTTTTTCGGATGGACCTTTTCCAACCCTCTGCTTTCGTTATGGGAAATCAGCATCTCTGAAGGTTATGGTTGTCTGAAAAGAATCACCTTACTGCCGCCACACGCTAGTGGAGTCAACAGTACGAATTCACGGTTGGATCATGAGTTTGCTGCTCTTAGCCCTACAATTCCCCAACAACCCTGTCTGTCATGGTGGAGCCTGGAGAAAAACTTTCAGAATACATGGCTTGATCGTATCATTAGGATAAACGAACACGATCATCCACATCAAGGTAGTAACTACTCTCTGGATATTCAAGCTCCAAGTAGGGCACATAAAGTTGTATGTTCTCTAGTGTATAGTGAATTGTTTATGTATTGTGAATATATTGCATCACAATTTGCGTTTATTCATCACCACCTATCAATTGGCGTAGGACCACTTAGTATTCCGAATGATTTTCAGTGTTAAACTCAGTAATCTGATTACCATACGTAAACACTTTGAGAGAAAATTGTACTTTTGTTTCTTACTAAGTAATAGGATTTGCCTAGGTTAGATGGTGAATTCATTGGCGATATTTATGTGCAAGATAATGAGTGATATCTCAGGGGTCTTGCTCAAGTTTAGTTTTCGCTAAAAGGTCGTGCAATTACTACGCAATATTGTTTCTATATTTTGTTATAAAGGGGGGTTTGTTAAGGTCGTTGAAGTTTGTAGTCACTATCGTAGACTGAGCTTAATTTGGACAACTACTGGTAAACATAGCTATATATATATATATATATATATATATATATATATAGTGTGGTGTTATACATTATCTTTGGTCTTGTATATTTCCAAATTATATCCTTAAAATATGTTACCAATCTATTTTCATACATAAAAACAGCATTCTCATCCTATCATACAGTTCGTAGGAACAGTATGTGCTCAAACATCAGTAAAAGAGGAGTTTTTAAAATAGATTTTAATGAAAGTGAATGCATTTACGCCTAAAATTTGCATTAAAATTCCTCGGAAAGTGAAATTAGTAATTTTAGCATAAACATCGATGTAATTGGAAATTGATATTTGTAGCGTCAGTCAGTCACAACGTAGAACTTCGTACGTACGTACGTACATCAGTTCGAGTTGCCATACCAAACTAGCACAGAGATGAAGTTGTCAATTCAAATCCCATATTGGTAGAAGTAGTAAGAGTATAAGCATTATGTGAAAGCTTAGGGTTTGAAGATGTTATTGAAGGAGTATAATACGGTGAAATAAATTTGGAAAGAGAAAAAGGATACGGACATGAAGAATTCAGAAGATTAGAATTCGGTAGAACACAAAGAGTGTATGCACCTTCGCCATTGCAAACGATTTTGAGCCATGTCATTCAAGGTCTCTAACTATCGGTTGCTATCATCTCGCGAATCCCAACCAGGTAGTCTACACCTACCAACACGGCCCAGTCCACTTGTCAGCGACTTCATGGATTTATGCCATGTTTTGGTCTGGCCGCCCCTAGCTTTCTTCCAACCTACTCCTACACCATAAAGCATTGCACGTCGGGGCAGTCGGTGGTTGGGCATACGTAACATGTCCCAGGCATCTCAACTGATGAAGTTTCAGTACTTCATCAATCGATTTGCCATCCTTACCTAGTACCCGTTTCCTAACATCTGCATTACTTACCCGGTGGTCCCACGATATACGAGCAATGCGTCGGAGACACCTATGATCGAATACTAGTAGCCTACGAATGTTCTCTACTCTTATCGGTCATGTTTCACTACCATAAAGTAGGACGGAACGAACTGCTGCACAGTAAACCCGTCCTTTTGTTGCTAGACGGATATCTCGCCTACGCCATAAATGGCGCAAGTTGGCGAAAGCTAGTTGAGCCTTTTGTATCTATGCTGAGATTTCGTCACACACCAGACCACAAGGGCTGATGAGACTCCCAAGATAAGTGAAGCTGTCAACACGCTCAACTACTTCACTCCCTATCATTAGTTCAGGTGTCGATGCAACCCAATCCTGAAGTAACATTTTGCACTCCGAGGGAGAGAATCGCATCCCGAACATGCCTGCATAGTTGCTTATGGTGGTCAGAAGACTCTGCATTTTGTCAGCGTCTTCACCAAATAAAACTATGTCGTCGGCGTATTCTAAGTCAACAAGTGAATCTCCCGGTAAAAGTTCAACTCCAGGAGATTGAGATGATGAAAGTGATATCTCTAAAAGCATGTCAACGACAAAGTTAAACAAGAATGGGGAGAGTGGACAGCCCTGACGAACACCACTTGAGGTAACCAATTCTGATGACAGTTCGCCATAGGCTCTAACTCGACCAGTTGTGTTCGAGTAGAGAACCTTTATGAGGTTAATGTACTTCTTTGGTACTCCTTTCACTGACAAACACTGCCATAGAACCTCACGATCAACGGAGTCGAATGCCGCCAAATTTGTACCGTGTCACTTCCATAATCAATATTTCAGTTATACTTACTTAATAAAAAAATATGCTCAAATAACTATTTGAGGTGTGAGACAATTATTATTACCAATGGCGATGAGTGATGGTCAAGCAATATCGCGAACCGATTGAAGTTGCTCACTTACTACATTCCGACTCACTAGGTTAAGTGCTCGCTATGAGTTCTGAAGTTTTTAGGTTCAGTCCTCAGTGTCTTCATAGTTAAGCAGTTTTGAGGAGGATCCCCACACCAGGAAAAAATAGTCATCCGATGCATGGTTCTTTATGGTTATTTACCTAAAATCTATCTGTGGTATGAACTATGAAATAGCTTAGCTGTTTATTGTTTTATTTCTTGCCAAATTTAGAATTCAGAAAGTGAGAAGATTAAAGGTCTTCAAGAAAACAAAAATTTAAAAAAGAAGTCAAACGAGAAGGATGACTGTGAACCAAAAAAGTCAAAGTCTACTGGTGGGATTTCTCAGGCATTAGTGAGTTAGTCATATTGGAGATAATATTCTACTCGTATAGTTACTGTTCTGATATTGTTTTGTGTTTTTAGTCTGTTATTTACTAACATGTAAATAAGTAGTATGTCTGCCTTAATTGACAATTGACCACGTTTTCCCAATTTACTTACTTTAATTGTCACAACTGTGAGTATGAAAAAAGGATTGTAAAGAACTAACTAATATTAAAACACTATATTTGTTGGTAGGACGCACATATCTGCGTCATATGCGACCAATTTTGGATCGCTTTATTTACGATTCTTTGAACGTTATCAAACACTTAAGTTCTAGAGTCAATCAATTTATGCCTTTAAATAGCATATATATTGGTCAAGCCTCACTTTGCTTGTTTAGAGCCTAGTAGTGTTATAACACAATTGTAATTTAGGATGCGTAACTCATATCTTATTTACCTCGGTTAATGAAAGTTTATTATTGGATCAACCAGTTTGCCATCTAGAAACGTGATTACCATCATCTATCGTTTATTGATATTAAACGATATCAAACGAGTTTACAGGTTGGAAGTAGGTGCCCAGGATGTGGTATAATGTTCCCTTTACTTTTCAATAAAAAAGTCACGTATTACATAAAAAACCAAATTGGATTGTTTTAACATGGTAGAAGTAACTTTTAAAACATATCTCTTTTACAAGTTATTTCTTTTCCGTACATTCGATGGTGATATACAGATCCATAGATGAATTTCTTTGATTAGTCACCTTGTTTTTTCTCTCTAATTTCGGTTGCTACAATGAGGCAGATTATTACACTGACGAAAGTTCTAGGAATCTACATTCTTGTGTTCATAAAAACATTTTACGGTTGCTAAGTAAACGTACAATCAAAACCGTGAACAATTCATAGTGCCAGAACAAAATGATTATTTTCAGTGGTTTATCATACTAGTTTTTTCTTCCAAAGTCTGGCTGACTCGAAGTCCTCCAAATTGCTGAGTCAATAACTCTTTAGATTATAAAGTCACAGCTATGTTCGAAAAGTTATGTGTTTTATGTGTTCTTTAAAATTAGCCTAATTCTAGCCCAGTAAGTCAGTTGTCATCTTAATTAATTATAAAATGATGTAATTTGACCAATGTATGTCCAACATTCCCCTTTTGAATTTTCATAACTTAGATTAACCCTATTCAAATATTATTGTAATTTTTACCTTTAACTTCGTATGATTATAATTACCATTATTATTATTAATAGTATTAGAACATAACTAATACCGAATTCATATCTCCTCGTACACTATCTGGTCTCCTACCCAACATCTAATCTGATTTGTGGTTCCATTTTTTCTTTCTCACTCTATGATGATTTACACTCATTCTGATTATCAATCGTACAATTTCGTGTATACCTATAAGTCACTCTAGAGTAAATCGTTTCATTTTATTTTGTAAAAATCCTAAATGTACAAGCATTGACTTTGAGTCTTACAAAAAAACGTAGGACAAACGTTTAAACTACTTGTAAGTAGTTGTATAAGTTGAATAAAAAAACGAATTATATACATGTATACAGCAGTTTTGTGATAATTCATGCATATCCATCACAAACTATCGAACTAATTTATAACACTTCAATGTTTTTTTTTGGTCTGCAGATTTCTCGTTCTATTAAAGATTCTCGCTTAATTCCACAACTAATATATGCTATTGAACAATATGAACGATTTTTAATGCAATTATCGAAAAAGTCTAAGGTGAGTATCTTTTTTTTATCTTTACTATACCATACGAAATTTTATTGATATTATCATGCTTGTTAGATAATGATTAACTATGGAATCCAGAACTTGTACTTCGTCTTACTTAAGGATCCATCAGCTGGATGTGGGTCGTTAAATGAAAAACATAGGTGATTAGTTTGTAAGTTTTCAGTAATTCTTTGAATGGAATTGCATCTAACTGTTAGATCTTTTGTTGAAGCTTCACTTCGAAGAGTCTACTACAATCTCTAAGACATAAATTCGACTTAAAGTATGCCATCTGTTTTATGTTTAAGTGATCATTTTTGCATCCTGCTGTAGCGAGGTAATCCATAACTAGTCACATGTTGTAGAAGTGTCACATGGGGAGCGAGAGGCACCAGTTTGAAAGGCTTTTTGTCAGGAAGTGAATCATTCATCTGTCCAAGGTTATTTTCCACATCTCTCTATCTGAATTCGTCTGGATGAATTGATTAAAAAGCCTTGCAACTGTAGTTATCCGACCTTTTTCAGTATATTTCTTGAAACAGCCTCTGTCTTTGCATAGTGAATGTTTCTTGCTTTTATGTAGTCCTAGATTGTTTGTTCATTGTCGAAGTACATAGACAAAAAAGAAGAGGACTGGAGCTTCATTAAGTCATTGAATTCAAGGTGCAAGTTATCGAAACTGTTTTTGCATGGGTAAAATTGTTCAATGGAACATATTTGAATAAGTGTATGTATGATCATTGAGTAGTGAAAAATATGATACATATTAAGTTTTTCTTGTTGCTTTCGGTTCGAGATTGATTAGCTCAGTTGTAAGATTTTTGACTGTGAAACTAGGTGACAAGAGATGAATTCCTTCAGGGAACATTAGTCCCCTCAAACGTACATGTACCAAATAGCGTGATACCTAGGTCCGAGGTGTCCTGTAGACTACCTACAATCACTTAACATGGAGAAATATGTGTTTACAGATTCTTTTTAATTTAAAATATTTGTTTATTTAGTGTAAGTAATTTATCATGTAAATGTCTATATGTTACGTGATTGGTGGTTTATTAATTGTTGAAGACCTATCAATCAGATTCATTCCTCCATTCTTGCGGAAATGGATGCTGCCTATTGAATTTCAAACCGCATCACATATATTCACAATCGGAGACGTTTTTACCAAGTGATTGATGATGTAACTGAGTTCCTATAGACGACTGAGATTTTTACAGTTGATTGATCATTTCCTTTTAGTGAATAATCAGTTTTCAATTTGGATATTTATCTGGCTTTTGAATTGCACTGTTTATACAAATACTCATTGTACTATCCGGGATTCCTCGTGTCAAACTAAATAAAACGGTTTTGATATCTTGAAACCTATGAACAGTTCTAATAGTCAAATGTTTTACTAAATATTAATCAACTGTAAGTGTTGGAGGACCCACCTAAGAGAGTTGGAGAATCCTGATTCCAAACCAATGGTGCACTTGGGCTCCAGTATCTTGAAGAAAAATACGGCATATGAACCTTTATTTAGTCTCCAGCCACCATAAGACTGCATCTCCTAACGTCTCTCCACTGTCTAGTGGAGTAGATCTTTGGGTCAAATGCTCGGAGAGTTCCCCCCTGAAAAGCCACCTGCTTCGGTCTGGTCGTCCGAGCAGTATTCCAACCTTTTTTGATGAAGTTTTGTTTTCTGAACTGGATGGTTCGGTCATGGAGCTTTCATCGTTCTTCTGAAGGACATCATCAGCACAAACCGCGGGTAGTATTCCAACTTGAACGACGAAGAGTAGCACATATATTTCTGCTACCTCTTTGTACCAATATTTATGTCTTTAAATAAATAAATAGAAATTTCAGTGTTTAATAAGGTTAGAATAATTCAAAAACCTGTTAATTAATTCTTCCAGCTATTTCATTTAAAATTCTTTCTAAAAACTGATAATGGTACTAGTGTAATGAACAGTACACTGGTTGGGATCGAATGTATTTAAGCAAAAGTTACAGACTATCTCACTAAATTCTGATAACCATACAATGAACAGTTAATTTGCAAATTAACAACCAATTGTCTCAATCTTCACTGTTCCTTCTGTAAATATCAGTTCAACTTCTCTAATTCCATTATTCATGCATTTTCCCACCAATAGCGCTTCATTTTGGTTCTTTCCTTGTCGGTCTTCTGTCAAAATACATTATACATCTGACCATCACCATATACTACTTATATGGATATAAGTAGACCACACTATACTAGTTTTCCAAAACATTTCTTAAAATTAACTTAAAAATTTTTTTCTTGTTCTTGTTGTTGTTGGTGTGTAAAAGATGTAAGCAGTCTTGTCACTGATTCTAATCCTCGCTGTTTAAATTATTAATTTGCTTTACTGTTACTGTTGTTTGTCGGATGAATGAATGAATATGTGTAAGCTGTTATGTATGTTAATCATTAATTATGTAGACATTTAACTTGCCCACTCAAATTCTACCACTTTTTTTTGTTTTTCTGCATTCTTAATTTACATTTTACATAAATATTTCATGTTAGTGATAAAATGATTTTGTTGAATTGTTTTGACTTAATTATGTATGTATGTATGTGTGTGTTTAGCCTTTCACTGTCATGCAATACTAACGGTTATTGTGGAGCATTTTTCTACTGGTCTTCACTAAAGTTACAGTTCT
This sequence comes from Schistosoma mansoni, assembly GCF_000237925.1. NCBI lineage: Eukaryota > Metazoa > Platyhelminthes > Trematoda > Strigeidida > Schistosomatidae > Schistosoma > Schistosoma mansoni. The sequence continues at coordinate 27,429,880 of NC_031498.1, read as the reverse complement.
GGTAACTTGTTACTCTTTTCCTTTTTCTAAAATTTCCTTGACAAGCATTTTCATTGAGTAGAAGTTTTACGAAGATTGTCTCTATTTGTTATAGATTGATCTGATTTAGTTGTACCATTATAAATTAGGAAGTAGTGTACACGGATGATATCAGCGTTTAACGAATTCCACCCTACAAAGTATTTGGATTAGTTATTTTTTAGAGCTCTAATTCCCTCTTTCTCCGCGTAAAAATTCCATATTACATTGTATTTTCACTCTGATTATCATTTATTATTCATCAGAAACTAATTATCGCTTTTCAAGTCAGCACACTTGACTTTTAATGACAATTTCGTTTCATAGTGCAGAATTGTCTGAATCTAATTAAATAGAACTGGCTGCTAACTTCATCATTCAATGTTTAATATTTGAATCCTTTTATCGATAGATCGTTGTTTCAGAGAATCAAAGTTGTGTTTTCTTGAAACTGTCTCAGTTTATGGCGAAACTAATCAATACATGGTTCTTAAAGCTTTCTCAGGCATATGCACAAAGGAAGTTTAACACGGATGAGGAGTTATAACGGCAAAAGTTCAATAAATATGCACGTAGGTCATGCATATTTATAACAGTAGACTTATTCTGTCAGGAATTTGTGGGTGATAAGTTTGGTTAAATGAACAGTTCATTTAAAATAGGCCGCCTACACTCAGAGTTCTTATCTACTTGGAGACAGCTTGCTTAACGTATCAAAACTTTAGTGTGTTTGATGTTATGAACTATCTATTTTCTTGTAGAGTACAGTTAATTACCCATCATTTTATGTGAAGTCAATAACTGTTCATTACTTGGCTTGTAAAAATAATATACGGTAGTATAAAAAACAGTTTTTTACGTTTCAATTATTATCTGGTTATTTTATTTATCGAATAAATACTCGATAAGTTCTGGATTAACTACTACGATATTCTCAGGTTGTATTCTTTACGTTTTGGTCTCAGTTGAGGTACCAGTGATAACTAAGGGTCATTGGACATACGCGACCCCACCAATAATCGAACTCAAGGCATTTATATTTCACATCAAACTCCTAGCCATTGGACAACTAGTTTGATATCCTATAGTATAAACACTCCCAACTTCAGTAAACTTACGATATAGTATGATGTCATTGTCTTTGGTCCATTCCATACGAAACTGGAAGATGTTTTTTCATTTGTTGGCCAAGTTGCGTGGTAGTAATTTCATTTGAAATTACTTAAAATACTTTATCTAATCCAGTGCGTAATCCTAGTAAGTAGTTCATGAACATCTTTAAATCTCTCGATATCAAGTTTCATTTTTTATTCTGTAGATTAATCTTATGCGTAATGTCAAATTGAGTACAGCACGAGATTTTCGTATTAATCAAGCTGCAGTGATTGCCCATTTAGAACAATCTACTGCTTTGAGTCTTAGTAGTCTTAGTGATAATAGTGAACCTGATGAAGTTGATGAGAATTCAAACAATGACGTTGTAAATGCTAATAATCCGATTGAGAGAGAAGAGGAAGATCCCAATTGCAGGAGTGATAATGATGATGATGAAGATAAACAGCGCCATAGTAGCCATTATCAAGTTGATAATCATGAGGTTGATGATCATGTATCTGATAATGAAAATAATGTGTGCGACGACATCAGTTCACATAATTTAATACATAGTACTGGTATAGATGAAGATGTAGAAAATATTTCATCGAATCATCTATCTAAATCACGCGCTACTGTAACACCTGCTTGGGGTCGTGTAAGTTAATATTGTTTTGTTTTCAATTTTTCGTTGTATACTTTTCATAAAACTTGTAGAAACGTTGATATCGTGACTGAAGGTTTCATTGTATCTCAAAATAATATGATGGTATTCCATGACAATCGGCTTCTGTTTACCATGAAATGCTAATCATTATAGTAGTACCCAACACTACATAATCTTCAAATGCATTAAGGTTATATAGACTTGTTAATTAAGTACTCCTGTTCGTCAAACTACTGCTGTGTATGAGGGTTGAGTACGACTCTGATGCTAAGATCAAAGTAGGTGGAATTATGTTTGAAATTGCTACATTTATGCTGAATGTCAAGTACTTTGACTTTCAAGTCAGCTGTTCGTATAAATAATCTCATGTTCTCTTACGAAGTTCTTAGAGACATTTGGCGTAATCTAGATTATGTTATTTCGTGTTAGCTCCTCACTGTATTGTATTCTTCGATTGTTAATATTGAATCATTATCAAAAGCTATAATATTATTATAGCTAACATCTGGTGTATTTTAAGACCCCTGAGTAAGAAATGTTGAGGTTAGGTATAGGATACCAGGCAAATGTGACAAAGCAGTTGATACCATAGTTTTCCCTCATCAGCTGACCTTTCTTTGACTTATATTAAGTATGCTTAAACGCTCTTTACATTGACTCATATTACTAGTGTCCGAATCGTGAAGTAAAACGATTCCATAACATCACAGACCTTGATTTTAGCCATTTTGGTATGTGTGAAGTACTTGGTTAAGTTCCTTACGATAATCTCAAAATGACTTGTTTGAGCCATTTGATGATGTGAATCGGAATCAGTTTCGTTACCAAAGATTCATCCAATATTTTTCTTCCTCTTAGTTCCTGGTTTTCAATATTATTCTGCCCTCTTTACTCCAGAATTAACCCTCTACTCTAAAATAGCATTCTGTTTTCTTGGATTTATCTGGTCATTCGTAGAGATATATCTTGTACATAAATAAAATTCCCAATTTCATTTAGTTAAGTTAGTAAAAGTGTTAAAGTGAAATTTCAAATGGATTAGTTAGATATCTTAGTGTAGTGTGTAGTGTTGTTATTGTTGTTTTGGTTTTCACACATATACACAGTAAAAGAGAGAAAGAGAGAATCAAGATATTGAAGATCGAATGGAATTGAAAAACTAATAATAGTTTCAATAACAATGAAAGTTTCAAGTTATTTCAAAATGAATAGTTGACACTAAGGGGATAAGTTTTAGTACAATAAACAGTAGTTAAACTCATCATCTGTAGAGGAAGATAAATCGAAGGAATGTAATTGTTGTACGGTTACAATCTATTCTAAGTCATGTCTAAATCCTCTCTGACTATTGGTTACAATTAGTCCGCAGATTCCTGACGAAGTTGGTATGGATTTTACAATAGTTATGGGCTAATATTTTATCCGATCTACGTCCTTAATCTACTGTAATGTTAACTATCAAAGCTCTTTAGGCATTGGTCATTACTGGATTCTTTTTAAATTCCTTTATTATGGACGACCAAACCAAAACAGCATCAATAAATTTAATCATTGACTATTAGATTGAGTCATGTTGGTGGGTGAACACCAACTGGTTAAGGTTCACACAATTATCTCAACCAATGGTTAAAGATTTTGAATGACGCGTCTCAAGATAAGTCTCGATGGGGCAGATCCACTCACTTTTTATCCTATCGTAGGTCCTGCGTTTCAAAACTGACCTATAATTTTCTTATTCCCCGAATCCATCCTTCCTTCTCGAATCATATTGTCTATACCTATTCTCATACTACTACTACTACTACTACTACTACTACTACTACTACTACTACTACTACTACTACTACTACTACTACTACTACTACTACTACTACTACTACTACTACTACTACTACTACTACTACTACTACTACTACTACTACTACTACTACTACTACTACTACTACTACTACTACTACTACTACTACTACTACTACTACTACTACTACTACTACTACTACTACTACTACTACTACTACTACTACTACTACTACTACTACTACTACTACTACTACTACTACTACTACTACTACTACTACTACTACTACTACTACTACTACTACTACTACTACTACTACTACTACTACTACTACGACTACTACTACTACTACGACTACTACTACTACGACTACTACTACTACTACTACTACGACCAATACTACAAGTACTACTACTACGACTACTTCTACTACGACGACTACTACTACGACGACTACTACTACTGCAACGACTACTACCACAACCACTACTACTACTACCACCACAACTACTACGACGACAACTACTACATACCACTGTAACATCCGTCCTTCAAGAACATCCTTCCTACTCCTATTTACTAAACAACTAACTATTTAATAAAATTACTTAACCCAA
>NC_031498.1:27412767-27425485 GCF_000237925.1 Schistosoma mansoni | reverse complement strand
ATTTCGTCCTAGTATGGGAGTCCTCAGTAGTGTTCATCCACATTTCCGCCTGCGGGATTCGAAGCTATGCATTAACACCGTTGGTTGCTGCTCAATGGTCCGGAGGTTAAGCGTTCGCTTACGAGACCGATAGGTACTAGGTTCTAATCCAGAGGTATCGTGGATGCGTACTGTTGAAGGATCCCATACTAGGTTGAAGCGGCCGTTCAGTACTTCCAGGTTTTCCATGGTGTTCTAGCTTTAATTGACTCATGAATTCAACGTCGATTTTTGTTTAGTTAATCCAATGTGATAGCAACGTGTAATATTCTTTATCATATATTTGTAAGTAGATTAAGTAGTTTTGACTTTCATGTTTATTCTGTCTTCCTTGATTTTTCTTGTAAATAATTTATTTGACTATTGCCTATAAAATTAATCGGTCGATGTTTATTTTTTAAAGAATTTATGGGATAGTAATTACATCACGAACTGACTACAATTATATCGAAATTGAGAACCAGGGAGTAACAGATAACTATTTCAATCTAATATATAATTCCTCAATATGTAATGTGCACTTATGACCTTCAGGTATTGAGTGGAATCTGGTAGATCTAAGTTACTCAGTGAGAATATGATGGTTAATGTTATGAATTTAAAAAAAATTGAACAAGGCTGTATACCGATTTGTTGTGGTCTTATGTCCGGATTTTTATCACGTGATTTATCCACCAAACGAAATATGACTTATCCAATCTTAGCACCATGCCAAATCAATGACGTTCTACCAGTATGAGTAGTCTAGCGTCCTTATTGGTCCTTTGTCCACCTAGCCCTTCCAATTGAGTCCAGAACACCGATTACAGCTTCTGCTATGTGAATCCTTTATTCCAAACATACTCGGTTTATATACCAGACAGACAGACCGTATCACACCATAAAATGGAAAATAATATTTGTCCAAGATCAAGCCAAATGTGGTTGTGAACGTGGGGTACAATAATCAATAAACTGAACATAATTTAGGGTCAGTAATTCGTATTATAATAATTCATAGGTCAAAATGAAGCTTATAATAAGATGAATATAGATATACACAATCTAATTACTCAATAGTTAAACAATAAGAATATATATAGAATAATAGTCCGTTAATAGGTCCCAGAAGTTACCTGTACTTACATCTTCACCTGGATGTAACAGTTAACATTCTTGATTCATCGTGTAGCCGGGTTAACACCATTGTCACCAGTGATATATGTATCACGTTCGGCATGCTTAAATTCTAATGGTCACTACTTTTCACTTGAAAGTCATTTGTTACATAATGGGTTAACAGTAAAACATTACCTATCAGTTCTCCAGATGACATTGCTGAATATCGGTCAACAATAAATTATCGAAAGAAATTATCATAAATTATTCTTAGTTAATCTTTTAGTCTAATCTCGAACAAAATTTTATAATAAGTGTCTAAACAGATACTGTTGTTAAGAAAGTACTGTTTGAGAGTATGACATTTGATGCATTTTTATTCTTTGAGTAGCTTGATCAAATCATGAAGTATTCTAGATTGTACCAAACTTCATAAATAAATCATCTAACTCATAGCATAGTGAACAAGAACACGAGTGGGGACAATCGAATGTATTTGAGCACAACATTACCGAATATCTCACTAAAATCTGACAATCATACAGTAAATAGTTAATTTGCAAACTATCAATCAATTTATAAGAACTCTCGTCTAAATTAGAGCGAACAGTTTCACAGTATTTGAGCGCCGAGTACTATAAATTCATTCGCTGAGATTTTAGAAATATATATTATTCCTATTTAATGTCTATCAATCAATTGTTTTAATCTTGACTATTCTTTCTGAAAATATCAGTCTATCGTCTCTTATTTCATTGTTCATATATTTTCATACCAATTGCGTTCCGTTCACATTTTTTCCTTATCGATCACCAACTGAAATACATTCAATGCCTGACCATAGTTATTTACTACTTATGTGGATATAAGTAACCCACACAACAATAGAACATTATATCACCAGCTGATGAGTCCCAAATAGAATGAAAACCGCGTCCTGGATTCCACTGCCAGCCACTATTCATCTTTACCTACAATGCTTGTGAATTAAGGCTACATCAAGGCAATATGTACAGTATACACATATGGCCAATAACAGACTGACCAGTTGCAGTTCTAAGCATCAATGGGAAGATTCAAACAAACAATACCATGTGAATTCAAACTTCACTCCATTGCACAAGCGATTGGCTATCAGAAATCAGTAGTTAAGTGGATAACGCGATGGCGTTTAAAGTGAACGGTAATGGGTTCGAGTCTCATAGTGAACATCAACTCTGAGGAGTAGGTACATCCAACTGACGAGTCCCAAATGGGACAAAATGCGCGTCAAACTGGATTCCACTGCTAGCCACTATCCAACTTTACTATTAAAAATTGTTTCATTCATTACAATACCAAATCAACGATCATTAACATCGTTCATGTTTATTGAATTATGAACTATCAAATATGTATACAGTATGATTTTAATTGCACAGCATGTTTTAATGAAGTAAATTCAATAAAGATAGTCTAATAATTCAAAATTATCAGTCATTAAGTTTCTTGTCCTTTATTTTTTTATTTTTAAATGTCTGTTATTTTGTATTGTATCTATGGTACATATTTTCTTTCCATATTTATATAATAGTATTGTATTTGTTTTATGTATCAATATAGAATAGTTGTCAGTGGGTAGCAAGTTAATTGGACCATATTCATTTGTATTTTAGAAGTTTCATTAATATGAATTGGATTATTACGATAGTTATTGTTGATATTATTACTTACTTACTTACTTACTTAATTACTTAATTACTTACTCACTTAATTACTTACTTACTTAATTACTTACTTACTTACTTACTTACTTACTTACTACCAATGGAGCATAGGCAGCCGACCAGCATTCTCCAACCCACTCTGTCTTGGGCATTCCTTTCTAGTTCTATCCAATTTTTGTTCATTCTTCTCATGTCTCTCTCCATTTCTAGACGTAATGTGTTCTTTGGTCTTCCTCTTCTCTTTTGACCTTCAGGATTCCATGTGAGGGCTTGACTTGTGACGCAGTTGGGTGATTTCCTCAAAGTGTGCCCAATCCACTTCCAATGCTTCTTCCTGATTTCTTCCTCCAATGGAATCTGGTTTGTTGTTTCCCACAGTAATTTGTTGCTGATAGTGTCTGGCCATCGGATCCGAAGTATCTTGCGTAGACAACTGTTAATAAACACTTGTATCTTCTGGATGATGGCTTTCGTAGTTCTCCAGGTTTCCGCCCAATACAGTATAACTGTCTTGACGTTTGTAGTGAAAATTCTGATCTTGGTGTTGGTTGACAGTTGTTGAGTTGACTTCCAGATGTTGTTCAGTTGTAAATATGCTGCTCTTGCTTTGCCGATCCTCGCCCTCACATCTGCATCAGATCCATTGTGTTCATGGAGAGAGACTTGAGAAGAATGAACAAGAATTGGACAGAATTAGAAAGGAAGGCCGAGGACAGATTGGGTTGGAGAAAGCTTGTGGGCGGCCTATGCTCCATTGGGAGTAACAGGCGTAAGTAAGTAAGTAAGTAAGTGATTTCACCTGAGCAAGTACCGATCATCAAAGAAAACAAAATAGATGTTTCGTTCAAGTATACAACTTTATCGATACGTACTAAAAACTCAGCATACGGAGTGTGATTCTATGTGGAGTACTATAGATTAGTAATGATTAATGTGAACGAATCACCATTAACTTAAAAAATTTTAAAATCAAACCATCAGTAATTTAACCATTTTTTTAAGTTTGTACTTTTACATCAAAGTTGTTGCAATTCTTCAATGGTATCATATTCCTAATTTTTGGAGAAATTCTATTATCCTAGTCATTTATATTCGTTACCCTTAAAGGTACAAAAAACAAAGCGGTCATTGTTTATTCGTTAATTCTGTTATTGAAATGATAATTTATAGATATCATTAAGACCAAGGTTATAAGATACTGGTCGGTGCATTTTTTCAAGCCCGGTGTATAGTGTATAATCTTGGTTTAAAAAAGTAACTATTTCTAACTTTTCAATCAAAACACTATCACGTTTACCGATAATCGATCAAAGAACGATTGAAATTTGATTTTCGTATCGATTAATTTATGATTGCACTTTGGTAGTTCTATTGCACCAGTTCTGAGTGAACTGACCAACGTTGATCAGATCAAAATCTGCATGATAGTGAAATGTCAGTAGTTAATCAATAAGAATTTGGCCACAACGTTCATTGTATGAAGTACATTTTTTTTTAAATTAATAGATTATTCTTGCAAATAGTTAATTAACATTTGACATTAATATAAGACATATGATCTGACAGGGTGTCAAGTCCTAAACCCTTATTTCATTAATTGTTGATCATAATTATCAGACATCACTTCTCACTAGTAATATAGTTTCTTTCTTATTTTAGAGTACACAGTAATCTGATATCAGTTTGATGGTTTTCTGTAATTTGATCATTAACTATCCATGTGACCAAACCCTGTATGCTCATGGAGAGTAGATTATTAGTAGACCAGTATACGACAATCCGATAATCAGTGTTATATCATCTTAGTTGATATATTAGTCTACTAACATATTATGCAATTTGTAATAGTTAATGGTGTTGTTACATATTCTGGTAATGTTTTACTCATAGAACTTTTTATGCTTACTAAACAACGAAAACAGGTGGTATATCGAGTATAATTTTAGTGATTAAAGTAAATGAGTTTCAGTTATGAGGTTTCAGGTTCATAATCCACTTCTCTTCATTCTGTTTAAGAGATAGGATAATATATCTAGTAGTACATATATTTGGTAACAGTGACATTTGATTGCTTCATCTTCAGTGGTTGTCTGAATCCTCCCATAGATGTTTAGGACATAAACTGATCAGTTTCTTTTAGAATGTAAGCATCCTGTGCAGTTCGCCTCGATAATACCATAAAATTATAAACAGAGATTGATAATAGGTATCAATACCAAGTTTGAACTTGATAGTTTCTAATAAATTGAGCCTTGAGTAGAAAGTTAATAATATAAATATTATTGTGATATCCGAATGAGTAGAAAATTATATATCTGAAGTTTCATGACTTAATGTAAACTACTTCTTCAGAGTACATATATAACCGAAATAAAATTAATACAATTTTAAATAGTACAAAAGAAACAATGTAGAATATTATTAGTACAATCGAAATTATAATAGGTCTGAACATGTCAATGTCAAATTATTTTTGGTCAATATAAATTTGTACGACCTATCACTATGTTAATTTGTGTGTCAGCAGGTGGGTATGGAAAATATATACATTTGCAGTGGGGTTGAAATGATTGTGTGTGTGTGTGTAGCTTGTGTGGAATAAGTATGTTCAAATGTGGTTGTTTAAATAACCAGTTCAGGTTGAATAAGTAGTTAAGTTTTCTTTCCTATTGAGGGCAGAGCGATTTAGAGTATGTGAAAAGCTTCGGCTATTCGCCTCTCTTTATTGCTGGGGAAACCTTTCTGAATTATTTTAATATTTTTAATATCGACTTGGTGATTATTGAAAATAGCGTGTATTGCTATTGCTGATTTAACTTGTAGATTTTCCAGTTCTACATGATTATTTAGTCTTTTTGTGTAATTTACATGTTCCTTGGGATGAGTCGAGATCTGACGGGAAGACTGTCCAATAAAGAATGCATCACAATCAACACAACTCAAACTGTAGACACAATTTTGGGTAAATCTATACAGGGTCTTATCTTTTGAATTTAAGGTATAAAGTAAACCATTGGGAAACTCCAATAAATGGTTTTAACTCTTTCAGAAGTTCACTTGTCTCTGATTTAGTTTTATTGTTAACCACTTGAAGACTATTTAAATCAATCTTTAAATATGGTTCCGTCGATAGACGTTTTTATTCATAGTCGTTTTTTTTCATGACTACTGTTGTATTATCTTTTTCATCTTTGGTAATGACACTACTTCATATTACGAATGCATACATTTTCCATACCCACCTGCTGACACACAAATTAACATAGTGATAAGTCGTACAAATTTATATTGACCAAAAATAATTTGACATTGACATGTTCAGACCTATTATAATTTCGATTGTACTAATAATATTCTACATTGTTTCTTTTGTACTATTTAAAATTGTATTAATTTTATTTCGGTTATATATGTACTCTGAAGAAGTAGTTTACATTAAGTCATGAAACTTCAGGAATACAATTTTCTAGGTATTGGGATATCACAAGAATTAGATGGTGGTTAGTAGTGGAATCCAGGACACGCGTTTCGTTCTATTTGGGGCACTTTTGTATGTGCTTTCATCCTAGATGTTTTGTTCACTCCGAGACTCGGACTCAGTATCGTTCGATCCATACATAATGGCATTATCCACTTACTTACTGAGTTCAGGTAACCACAAGCTTGTGAAGTGGGATGGAATTTAACCCAATTGTATTGGTTCTTTGAATCTTACCATTGATCGGTCAACCAGTGTTTATGTGGACCCAGTAACTAAGTGGATAATACGATAATGTTTGTATCGAATGGTTATTTATTTATTTATTTAAACACATAAATATTGATACAAGGAAGCACCAGATACATATGCGCCTCACAAATCTCATTCCATTTGCTTGAGGGCTGTAATACTGCCCAGGTGACCAAACTGAAGCAGGTGGTTTTCTTAGGGGGCCACACTCGGAGCCTTTGACCTAAAGGTCTAGTCCACAAGGCAGTGGAGCATCGTGAGGAGATGCATTCCCATGGTAGCCGGTGATCAACGATTGATTCGTACGCCATTTGTTCCTTCAGGATCCTGGAGTCCATGTGCACCATTGGTTTGGAATCAGGGTTTTCCAACTCCCCTAGGTGGACTTTCCGTGTCCACCAAACCGGTTAAAGCGCCGGACATTCGCTTTTCTTCCTCTCAATTTCGTAAACAACAGTAATGCCACGAGAAGGCAATGAGTAGGACTTCCCTGGTAGAGGCTATATATTCGCTGGTCATGTGAGAGCATTTGGAGAGGGAGAGCGGACTCTCCCCACTCTCGGCCGTACCAGGGCATTTGGGGGCGTATCGAATGGTACTGAATTCCAGTCCCTGAGTGAACATCACATCTGGGATGCAAGCATATCCAGTAAATGTACCGCAAATAGGACGACACATGTGTCCTTAACTCCCATTCTAGCCACTGGTATTGTATTTACCCTAAAAGCTTGTGAACTAGTATCAAAAATAATCAAAAAAACATAATTCATGTTTTATTTCATAAAAGATTGTACATTGAAGATTAAAAAGCAACATAAATCATAATGAATTTGTATCAGTCATATTAAAATTGAAATAAAAATACACAGGGTAACTTGAAAAAAGAACATCGATTGGAGCATAGTGTTGATGTGTATTATGTCAATTATAATCATAAATTATACCTACACCTTACAATCACTTTGTTTCGTTATAACACTCTCACCAGGGGTAACAGGCGTAAATCAGTATAACACTGTCATAATAGAATACTGTATACATTTATATCTGTATGTTTTTGTTTGTTTATATTTATTGATGAAAATATCTAAATAACAAATGGTATCTATATACAATAGTGAATAAAATGGATATAGGGAATTATGAATTAACGATTATGTATATTTATATGGGAAATGATAATTATATATTATTATATATTATTTATATTATTATATAAATAGTAACGAATCTTATTTTAATCAACATCATAGGTCCTGGGTTCGAATCTCGCGAAGGTGGGATCGTGGATGCACACTGCTGATGATTCTCAAAAAGGACGAAACGGTCGTCCAGTAATTCCAGGTTTTCCATGGTGGTCTAGCTTCAATTGGCTCATGATGTCAACTATTAAAAAAATTACTACAATATCCACAAATACCCCTTCTGATAATAATTTTTATTCATTTATTTTTTTGGTGCCGTCAATTAAATTCGATCAAGATCTTTATTGGAATTTAACTAAGAAAATAAAACAAAACAAAATATTACAAAGTATAAGCAAAGAATTAAGGCTATATCGAGGCAATACGCACAGTATGCACAAATGCCAATAAGCGACTGATCAATTGCAGTCCTAAGCATCAATGAGAAGATTCAAACAAACAATGCTTAGTGAATTTAAACTACACCCCATCGCACAAGCAAGTGGCTATCAGGTCTCAGTAGCTGAGTGGATAATGCGATGGCATTTGAAACGAAAGGTACTGGGTTCGAGTCCCAGAGTGAACATCAACTCTGAGATGCAGGTACATCCAACTGACGAGTCCCAAATAGGACGAAACGCGCGTCCTGGATTCCACTGCTAGCCACTACCCACCTTCGCTTATAATGTTTGTGAATTGAGGTTATATCGAGGCGGTGCGCACAGTATGCACATATGCCAATAAGAGACTGATCAATTGCAGTCCTAAACATCAATGGGAAGATTCAAACAAGCAATACTAAGGGAATTTAAAATATTACAAATATATTACACAATTACAAATTAGAAACGAAAATTATCGAATAAATTTTTAAAAAAAAACAAATTTATCCCACTGACTCATTTACGCCTGTTATGCCAGTCCCAAGTCCGGGTAAAGAAGGAGGGTTGGGCATGGAGTCAACAATTCCATCCCGTAGAAAAAATGTCATGCCTAAAAAAATGCCAACCAGAAGATAAGATTAGAAAGATCTAATTCACGATTAAACAGTTGAGTTTTTACACACAAAAAAACGAACTAACTTTTAAAAGTAAAATAAAAATGATAAATTTAAACAAGAGTGTTAAAGTTCAGAGCATGTGAGATAAGCAGAAAGTGGAGAGGTATACGTATGATGGAAACCATATAGTTATGTTTATTCTTTTATTCAGCGACAATTTCATTCAATAAATGACTGTTATGACTTTTCCCCATATCAATTATCGGGTGATTTCATTACAGACAAAATTGAGATCAATTAGTTTGTTTAAAATAAATGGTGGACTATGAATAAAATCACCAATTGTCGGATTCATCTGTGTAGGTAGTATATTCAGTGAATTTTGTATACTAGATCGCTTCAATGTCTTCTGAAAATTATGTACCATATCGCTTACATTCTCTACTCATTTATTTTTCTTATCTCCTTAACCTTAATCAAGAAGCCTACATAACACAATACAGACTTCATGAATCCTCTTTAAAATTCCAATGAATTTAAGTAGGATTCAATATTTCTCATTAAGGTTACTGTTAGTTGAAAATTGGTAAAAAAAAACATTCTTACCATCTGATCTGAGTTCTCATTATTTTCACTTTAGTACATTATACCTTATTTCCAAACTACACACTTGGTGATTTCACATTATTTTTATTTATTTATTTAAACATATAAATATTGGTACAAAAAAACACCAGATACATATGCGCCACACAAATCTCATTCGATTTGTGTGAGAGCTGTGATACTGCTCAGGTGACCAAACTGAAGCAGGTGGTTTTCTTAGGGGGCGACACCCGGAGTCTTTGACCTAAATGTCTAACCCATAAGGCAGTGGAGCATCGTGAGGAGATGCAATCCCACGGTAGCCGGTGACCAACAATAGGTTCATATGTCATTCGTTCTATCAGGATCTTGGAGTCCATGTGCATCATTGGTTTGGAATCAGGGTTTTCCAACTCCCCTATTTGGTGTGTCCACCAACCCGGTTAAATCGCCGGACATTCGCTTTCTCTCTTCTCAATTTTGTAAACAACACCCGTGGCACGAGAATGCAGTGAGTAAGTCTTTCCTGGCAGAGGCTGTATACGCGTGGCCATGTGAGAGCATTTCGAGAGGGAGAGCAGATACTCTCCACTCTCGGCTGTACCAGGGCATTTGGGGGCTAGTAATTTCAACATACGATAACCAATGCTTTAAGCAAAAAAAACAACAACAACAACTCACTTATAATCCAAATACCAGTAACCTACATGTATATTTAATCTTCACAAAACTCATGTTTGCTTGTTTTTCTATTCACATAACTACGATATTACTGAAATCAGTAATAATATTGTTCTAACCCTATAAAATTTTAATGCATATTATTGTTATTAAGTAAACATGTAATGTAATAGTCTTAAATAATTCAAGAAAATTAACATTTATTTATTTCCTGTAACATGAATAAATGAAAAAATTTTTTTTTCTTTTTTCTTTCTTCTTTTTTCTTTGTTCATATGTATTTCTGTTAGCGGGAGGGGGGTGATTCACAAAAATTTCCCACAAAAGACACAAAAAAACAGTGGCTCAGGAAACACTAAAGTAATATGCTTTTTAATATCCGAAGGGGGGTTTTATGGATATTATAATTATAATTTCAATAGTTGACTCATGATCTCAACTATCAAGTTTGATATGGTTTTTGTTTGTTTATTTTCTTTTATTTATTTTGTTTTAATGAAGTAAATATGTCTATACATAGATAGTTATTCATTAATTCAATAGTCAATAATGATTTCTTTTTTCTAAATTTTTTTTTCTTTCTTTCTTTCTACTACTTTGAATGTGATTTCCTTTCAATTAACTATACAGTGACATGGGGGTGGGGGTTGTTTTATTGAATAAAGGTATCTATCCATCTATCCACCCATCTATCCATCTATCCATCTATCTATCTATTCTTTATAAATGAAGTTATTTCCGGATTGAACATTGAAATATTGTGTAATGTTCTTTTTGTTGTTTTTTTAAAAAGACAAGGTCAATTAGTTATTGTAAGGGATTGTTGAATTATTTAACCGATTTATTTTCTTTTTCTTTTCATGGTTGGTTATATGTTAATGTTTGAGTATATTCCATTAATAAATTGTAAATGAGATTTCTTTTTTTTTCTGAAAATAGAAAAAAACTTTAACTTCCTGGAATCCATCATGACCTTGACTTAATAATATTTAATAATGTATTTTTTTTATTATGAATCTTGAAAATTATCGGAAGAGGGTTTTGTGAAGAGTTAAGCAATTTTATATAGTTGAGATCATGAGTCAATTGAAGCTAGACCATCCACGGTCCCGCCTCGGAGGATTTGAACCCCGGACCTATCAGTCTCGCGTGCGAGCGCTTAACCACCAGACTACCAGGTCTGTTGGGAGGTAATAACTCACTGAAGACATTGGTGAATGGTTGCTCAACTTCGTGGATTGGTTGAAGTTAGATATTAACACCGTTGAATGCCGGCCAGCTAAGTGGTCTAGTGGTTAAGTATTCGCGTACGAGACTGGTAGGTCTTGGGTTCGAATCTCGCGAAGGCAGGATCGTGGATGCGCACTGCTGAAGAGTCCCACAATAGGACGAAACGGCCGTCCATTGCTTCCAGGTTTTCGATGGTGGTCTAGCTTCAATTGAATCATGATTTCAATTTTATAAAATGTTGATAATTATCTTAAAAGAAACCTATATGAGAGTAAGAAATTTTGATAGATAGATAAATATTTAAATGTAATAGATCTATACATTAGATTGAGAAATCTATGGAGTTTAGTTAATATTGAAAGTGATTATCATCATCGTTTAGTGTCAATTGAAGAGTCACTAAAAACTACGGGAAGATTAGATAGTATTGTTCATTTATGAAGGCTCTAGGAGTTGAAGCCACAGTAGAATGGAAATATCAAATGTTTTCTAGTTTTCAGTGATTTCTCATTTGAAATTTTATACGTGACTGAAAGTAACCTAAGTCACATTTCATTTTTTTCACTGAATATAGTGTCGCAATTTTCTTCTTCTATTATGAAGGTGATCACGATACCAACTCCTTTCTAGACATACTGTTGACAAGAAGAACTGATGGGTCCCTAAGAAGAAGTGTTTATCGTAAACCGACTATACAAAGCCAATATACACTCTTTTATAGATTTGCACCATTACAATATGAGAAAAACGTAGTCAAATGTTTGTCTCACAGAGCCAAAGTTATTTGTTCCGACGATAGTCTTGAAGAAGAACTATAGCTTATTCATAAATTATTACTTAAGCACGGATACTTATCGAAATTCTCATTGAAAGATATGTCCGTAACTAAACCTAAAGTAAAATCATCTATGGTGATAAAAATTTATATGTTCTTGAAATTACAGTTCTAAGATGATATATCCAGCGAAATGGTAACTTGAGATACAAAGAAAGTTTTAGAATATACATTCAGCGGGGCAAGATTACGTCATAGTTTTATCAGCCGGTCAATAGAGAGTTCAGTGAATCAGGATAAACTGACTAGTTCCTCTGCCTTTCAGTACATATATAACTTCAACTGTTTTTGTGGATCTAGTTGTATTAGACTCACAACTAGACAAATGCATTAGGGGATTTTAGAACATTATCCCTCGTATCTGATCAAAGGATCTGTTATATCTACAGCCTTGATTCTTAATATGCCGCGAACTACTTGACTACTTGAACGATAGAACCCGCAAACGTCGCAAAAGAGAGAAGACAAAGACTGGTAAGCAGGAAGTTTATTGCCCCAAACAGTGTCAAAATATAGCACAGAAATCTCGTGTATTTATAGTTTTTGGCTGAAAGTAAATTATCATTTAGGTCAACCAATAAGCACATAGGTATCAAACTAATCCATCCAATGGAGAAGCTCCACGTTGGC
>NC_031498.1:27393490-27412567 GCF_000237925.1 Schistosoma mansoni | reverse complement strand
GTTGTTGAGTTATGCCCTGACTATTAATTACAGTCTTCCACATTCACAGCCACTTTTGATTCGATCTTGTACAAATGTTACTTTTATTTTATGGTACGATGGGGTCTGTTCGGTTTGTATATAAACCCAGTATGTTTGAAATACATAATTCATAACGCAGAGGCTGTTATTGGTGTTCTGAACCCAACAGGCAGGGAGAAGGACCGATAAAGACTCTAGATTGCTTTATTTATTTATTTGAGCACATAAACATTGGTACAAGGAGGCACTAAATAGATATGCGCTACATAAATCATTCGATAATTCACTGTTCTCTAATTGACTTCTTTTCTTGGGTGGCGCTTTTTTTGCAAATATCCATGGGTTAACTTTGCCTGAACTTCTGCTTCAGCTTCTCCTGCGGCAATGAGTACGTCTTCTCCATGTTTTGCCTGGGGACCAATCAGCCTTGAAAGTGCATCAGCTTGTCCAAAATTCGTCGTAGGATGGTATTTAATCTTGAAATCATATCCCAAGAGCGTTGTTGCCCATCTCTGTAAGCGGTTAGCTGTATAAACAGGAATACCCTTCTTGGACCCAAAAACTGTTAGTAGGGGTTTGTGGTCTGTTAATAATGTGAACTGCCTACCAAACAACATTTTGTGGAACTTTTTAACCGCGAAGATAATGGCTAGTGCCTCCTTCTCTATTTGACTGTAGTTTCTTTCTGTCATTGTCAGTGATCTGGATGCGTGGGCAATGGCTTTCTCGGACCGGTCAGGGTAAATATGTGAGATCACAGCTCCTATTCCATAGTTCGATGCGTCTGCTGCAAGTACGATAGGGAGTGCTGGGTCATAATGTGCAAGCAGTAGGTTTGAGGAGAGCAGCTTTTTCAGCTTTGAAAATGCATCCTGACATTCTCGTGACCAGACCCATTTGGTATCCTTCTTTAGCAAATCCTTTAACGGTGCGCGCCAACGGTGCAGATCCGGGAGAAAAACACCATAATGGCTAATCATTCCCAAGAAAGAACGCAGGGTTGTTACATCAGTTGGTGGGGGCATTGTCTTAATCGCTTTAATGTTTTCAGGGTCAGGTCTCCTTCCGTTCTTGTCAATTATAAATCCCAAATAATGTACCTGCTCCATGTAGAAATCGCATTTTTCAGCACGCAATCTGAAACCATAATACTCTATCCGTTTCAGGACAGTATCCAGTTTTTTATCCAAGTCTGCATAATCTGTACCCATAATTAGTATATCGTCCAAATAGGCAGCAGTACCAGGAATGTCCCGTAACATGGTATCCATGACTTGTTGGAAGATTGAGGGTGCTGTCTTTACCCCAAAAGGAAGTCTGTTATATCGGAATAATCCTTTATGCGTGTTTATCGTTAAATAATGCTTGCATTCTTCAGCAACTGGAATCTGTAAGTAAGCTTCTGATAAATCTAGCTTTGCAAAATACTTTCCTCCATTCAGTTTCGCGAACAAGTCTTCTGGCATTGGCAATGGATACTGGTGTGCTTCCAGTGCATCGCTTAGTCCTGTAGAATAATCTGCACATAGCCGGATGTTTCCGTTAAGTTTCTTAACAATCACTATTGGTGCCGCCCGATCAGAAAAATTTACTGGTTCTATAATTCCGCTTCTTTGGAGTCGTTCTAATTCCTGCTCAACAATTGGTAGAGCTGCGTAAGGTACGGGACGTTTAGGTCTGAACACTGGTCTTGCTCCCGGCCTTGCGGTTAGTAGTGCTTTCACCTTTCTGCATTCCCCCAATTCTTCGGTGAATACTTGACTATGTTTCTGGAGGACCATATTTCTCAGGTTTTGCTCAGTGGGTACACCCGATTTCACCCGACTACATATATAATTAATAGGCTGGTTAGCCAGCTGTAGCATTTCGATTAGGTCAAGACCAAGCAAATCTAGTCCTGGACTTCCTGTGAGATATACTTTCGCGTTCTTCCGTACATCACCTTTTCTAACTGGACAGTATATCTCTCCAACAATATTTAACTTTCCTCCAGATGCACTGTGTGCTAACTGAGTTGTAGGGAGCACCGAGGGTTTGCCAATATGACTCCATGTTTTGCGGCTGATCAGTGAAATATCTGAAGCAGTGTCAAGCTGTAGACGAGCACGGCGTCCATTAATCTCTAAGGTCACATATTTTCTTCGATTATGTTCTGTTCTGGTATGTGCTACCATTATTCTATTGGTTGATGAACAGTTTTTACGTCTTCGGAAATGAACACTTGATGAACGACAGTGCATCTTCTTCTTACAACATGTTTCTTTATGTCCTTTGAGCTGACATCTAGTGCACTGGTAGTTTTTGTATGGGCAGAACCTTTTGTAATGCAGCTCTCCGCAAAACCAACATGCGGATGGAGGCTTCTTAATGGTTGTGTTCTGCTTTTGCTTCCCACTTACTGCCTGTACATAAGGTAGTCGACCATTATTTTCTACCATTGAAGTGTCATGCTTCAAGTTCACCAGACGCTGACATTCAGTAGTCACCTCTTGAAGGGTGATATTTGGACACTGTTCAATTTTACTTAGAATTCTGGTTCTGATGTCGGCATCTTCTGAAGACTGTAAGCTGCATACGAAAACAAGACATTTGAATTGGTCTTCTGTCATTGCTGATAGTTTAAAGCGCTCACATTCACGATTTATTATGCTAGCATGTTGCACCCAGTCATCATTGCCGGCTTTTACTATCTTCAAGCACTGATAGCGAATATTGAACAGGGAAGACTGTTCACCAAAAATTTGCGACAAAATTTTAGTTGTTTCTTCGAATGAAATATCTCTTGGGTTCTTGGGCAGAATGTAATTAGTATATCGTTCATGTTCAATGGTACCCAGCTTCCGTAGTAGCACCCTGACCTTGGCGGCATCATCAAAAGTTTCTAGGTCAACATTAAAAACATCTTCATATTTCTTGTACCAAGACTCGAATGTTACACCAGCCAGACCATCAAAATGAAATTCGTGAATGGAATCAATGCTACAGTCGGCATGCGATTTGGCAGAAACATCTGTAAGTCCATTCTTATTGAGGTTCATCTGCTGGGTTAGTGTTTCGAGTATGCGCATCTGGAATTGTTCAAACCGCTTTTCATGGCGCTCTAGAAAAGCTTCAAATTGGTCGAAGGTAATAGACATCTTGATAAGTTAACCCGTCGCCAGTTGTTATATCTACAGCCTTGATTCTTAATATGCCGCGAACTACTTGACTACTTGAACGATAGAACCCGCAAACGTCGCAAAAGAGAGAAGACAAAGACTGGTAAGCAGGAAGTTTATTGCCCCAAACAGTGTCAAAATGTAGCACAGAAATCTCGTGTATTTATAGTTTTTGGCTGAAAGTAAATTATCATTTAGGTCAACCAATAAGCACATAGGTATCAAACTAATCCATCCAATGGAGAAGCTCCACGTTGGCATTTCTAGAACATTCCCCTAGCCGTGATTGGATGGAATGTCTGCGGCTCTTCCTGGGCTTCTTAGGGCTTCCGAGAGTCTACCGACGGGCCGTCCTTACAGGATCAAAGGGAAGTAATCAGAGGCTCCATTTTGGGGCATCTAGTCGATATTGTTCACCACATAGATGAAACTTCAGCGTACAAAGTTATTTATCAAATTCTACCGACTTTGCCCTATGATTCTAGAATCTGACTCTTACATATGGCAGAAGCCATAGGAATACACATCAAAAAACCTAACCTTTGAATGTATAAAAAGTTTGTAAAGTCCTTGCGTTCCACTTGGAAACTATTAAATGTTTTTACATCTTTCTCCTGTCCTAACATTTTCCGAACTTTGATTTTGTTAGCATTTTTATTTCTACTTCTAATCTTGCGTAACCTGTTTATTAATCCTACGATCTAATTTTCAATGCACTCGCCCTACTAATTACTTATTCTTAATTTCACAGGTAACAAATAACGATTTTTATTTACATCCAATTTGTGTAACTATTTGTAATAATCATGTGCTTGGTAGCGATTAGCCTCGAAATTTGTTTCCCGGAGTTTTAGTGAGAAGCCGTGACCGGTTGAGTTCAACCGTGTGTGGTGTGAGGCAGTTATTCGCTGGTTGCGCAATATCATGGACTGGAAGAAGTTGGACAATAACACCGCTGAATGCGATCGGCTTAGTGGTCTAGAGGTTAGGCGTTCGTGCACAGAGACCGAAGGTCCCGAGTTCGAATCCCTCATGCGTGATCGTGGATGCACACTCCTGAGTAGTCCCGTGCTGGGACGAAACGTCCGTTCAGTGCCTCCGCGTTTCCAGTAGTGATCTAACGTCGATGCGTTTATGATCTCAATTATAAGCTCAACAATCTCCACATCCCTATTTTGTTGATAGCATTCACCGCCATCTAGTTAGTATCGACTTTCTAATTGCTCATGAAACATATATATATATATATATATATATATCCAGAAATCTTCAGTTCCCTCATGATTTCAAATACAGCTTCCTGATGAATATGAACTAGGACAAAACCTAGGTTCAGTATGATATTGCTTAGAATGACAGTGTAAACTTCACGGTCAAACCTTCTAAGCCAGAAAACATAACACCTCCAGAATTTAAGATTGTTAGTAATGTAAAATTGTTAATGTTAAAATGAGTAGTGTCTAATTTTTACCATAATCAGTTTCCGAATCAGTGAAAATGTTGAAGGGGTTTTGTAGAGATTCGAATAATTTTTTCATATAGTTGAGATAATGAGTCAATTAATTGGTTGAGGTTAGACATCAACACCGTTGAATGCCGGCTCAGTGGTCTATCAGTTAAGTGCTCTGGCGCGAGACTGGTAGATCCTGGGTTCGAATCTCGCGAAGGCGAGATCGTGGATGCAAACTGCTAAGGACTCCCACAATAGGACGAAATGGCAGTCCAGTTCATCCAGGTTTTTCATGGTGATCTAGCTTCAATTGACTCATGATCTCAACTATATAAAGAAAATGTTGAAGATCATATAAATATATTAATATCTATCATGAGTAAATGAGATAAGTTATGAAAATTTTGAAATAGGATAGTACGTATCACATTAGTTGTATAAAATTGTCTTGTAGTCATGTTGAGTATTAACTTATCATTGGAATGAAGTTTAAGAAGGTTAGTGAGACATTCGAATCTTTTCCATTCGTAAGTCATAATCCGAGAATTTTTATTCTGGATAATAGAATTCCATGAAAAAAACATTATTAACTCATACATATGTAGTTTATGGACAAATGTATGTTTGTAAAGGATAACATCATTGATAATCTATGTAATTTTAATAACTATTATTGACTATGTAAGATTATCTTGCTTATGAATATGAATAAATTTATCGCTTCATTTATCATTCTTGCTTTATTAAAATGTATAAAAGAAACTTATTTCATGTAGTATTTGTTATAACTTGTGAGTGTGTGCATGCGTGCCCTGTTTGATATATGAACGTGCTGATTCCCCCCGATGAGAGAAGAGCGAATTATCGATCAGACCAGATGATACACAAAAGCCGTATGAGCAGTCTTGAGTACTTATCAATCCTGCTATCTGCTTAGCCCAGTCAATTAAGTCCAGAACACCAATATGAATCATTATTCTCAAACATACTGGGTTTATATACCAATCAAACAGACCACATCGTACCATAAAATAGAAAATAACATTTGTACAAGACTTAGCTAAAAGTGGCTGTGAATAGGGGGAACAGTAATCAATACACTGGAGACAACTCAAGAATGGTATATCGTATAATAATAGTTCAAATGTTAAAATAAAGCTAATGATAAGGGGAATATGAATATGAATAGTTTAGTTACTTAGCTATTATACAATAGGAAACATACATATTACATTGGTCCATAAATAGTCCTCAAAAGTTACCATTCACTATTCTCTTCGGGATACAACAGTATTTCAAAGAGACAGTTATTTTTTATACAACCTAAGATATAGAGACTTTTTCCAATATCAGTCCTTTGGTAAGTTTCCATAAATTAGTAATAACAAACAGTTTTAGGCGATGAATTGGATTCAGTTCAGTGTTTGGTTGAGTGTTGTTCTTCAATCTGGATGATTTGGTCATATAGTATAAATCTTCCATATACCCATTTAATAGTGTGAATATGTTTTAAACATACAATTTGTGTGAAATGTGGGTAAGATATTTTAATGGGAAATAATTAAATGTATAATGTATTCATCATTATCTTGATTGTTTAACTAGTCTTTTAGCAGTTACCATCAATTTATATCATTTTGTAGTCGTCATATTATTTTCACATGTTCCTATCAGCTAGTTATATCATGATCTCTATCTTCCCTATTTCGTTCTTAAAACAACTTAACTTATATTGTGTGTACTACTGATGTCGACAGATATAAGTAGTATGTATCAACAATAGAAAGTGAAATACCTGGAGACTAAAGTTTAAAATGAACGAAGGAAAGAGAACGAGAACAGAAAATGATTGGTGTGGAAACGATGGAATAATGAAGTCTGAGACGATTGACTGATATTTTGTAAATGAAGTATTTACTTGTACGGTTCTCAAATTTTACTAAGAGATTCTGTAATTTTTTATTCAAATACATTCGATTGTCCCCACTTGTGTTATCGTTCACTATAATATGGTTGTGGAAAGTAATTGTAATTTTAATTATTCGCCAGCCAAGTGAATTACTCTTTGGGTGTTTCACATAAAGCCACCTTTATAAAATATCATAATAATACAAATATGCGAAAGTTTTACATCCTATGAAATAAAATCAATTCACTTCATTGCCTAACAGCGTTTACCCTTTTTAATACACTGGATCTTTTTTGAACTCTTCACAAGTATTTAAGGGTTACTTGTGATGGTATTCAGCTATTTTTCTGATTAAGTTTTATGCATTATAGGCTTTTCATTTCTAAAAGGCATTAGATTGAATTGTCGTTCTTTCAAGTGCCCATCCCCAACTGAGGACTCAATTAGTTGAAATCCATTAACTCGTACAGATTCAATTCTAAACAATATGATCTATGTGGAAAAGAAAATGAAATGCTAGTAATCATAAAGCTCCTTAAATAGTCTCGGTTTTTTAAAAAAAATTGTAGTTGATCAAGAGTTAAGGATATGATAGTTTATAAGTTTTACTCAGTAAAACAGAATAAGACTCTCTATGTATATCATTGAGTATCTATACATATTAATATTTCAATGATATGAACCATAGTTTCTGAGAGTTGTATTTCAGACACAGTAAAATATAAATTCAATTAGTATTGTTTGTTTGAATCTTCCCATTGATGTGTTAGGACTGCAGCTGGTCAGTCTCTAATTGGCATATGTGCATACTGTGCGTATTGCCTTGATATAGCCTTAATTCACAAGCATGATAAGCAGAGATGGATAGTGGCTAGCAGTAGAATCCAGGACGCGCGTTTCGTTCTATTTGGGACTGGTCAACTGGATGTATCTGCATCTCAGAGTTGATGTTCACTCTGGGACTCGAACTCAGTATCCTTGCTTCAAACGCCATCGCGTTATCCACTCGGCCACTGAGTCCTGATAGCCACTTGCTTGTGCGATGGGGTGAAGTTTAAATTCATTCAGTACTGTTTGTTTGAATCTTCCTATCGATATGTTAGGACTGCAGCTGGTCAGTCTCTAATTGGCATATGTACACACTGTGCGTATTGCCTCGATATTGCCTTAATTCACAAGCATCCACTATCCATTTTTGCTTACAAGTTTATGTTATTATTATTATTATCTCTATTTTTATCACTAATTTTATTACCAGTATCATAACGGATTCGAAACTATTTATAATAGACAATAAAGACCATTAAATAATCCTTGTATTCTGTTAATGAAGAGGAAACAGTTTACATTGTTTTATGTTCACTTAGCAACTTACCGTTTTTTGGGGTGTTTTTTTGTTTCACATTTTTCAATGACAATCAATCCTATAATTATGCTTTAGAGTCAATTCTAATGTATGAACAATAATAGTTTTCTTTTCCTTTTTTCTTTTCTTCCTTTTTCTTTGTTTAAGGGTAACAAAATCTTATTGATTACATTAGTTCATTTTGTTTAAAGTTTACATTTGGGCGTCATATTTGAATTCGAGAAAATTCATAATCTATTCAATTATTTCAATGTTCAATCTATATTTATAGTTTTGAAATGAATTAGGTTAATTTCTGTTAGTTAGTTAGTTGTAAGATTTTTCTATTAGTTTATTAAAGTATCCATTCATATAATGATTGACATTAAACTATACTAATTTGATTTCATCATATATGAACTTAATTACTTACTTACGCCTTTAACTCCTCGTGGAGGAGCGTAGGCTGCACACCAGTATTCTCCATCCAACTCTGTCCAGGGCAATCCTTTCCAGTTCTTTACGGTTAACATTCATCCTTTTCATATCTCCTTCTATTTCCCGGAGTAATGTGTTCTTTGGCCTTCCTCTCTTCCGCTTCCCTTCAGGATTCCAAATTAGGGATTGCCTCATGATGCAGTTTGGTGATTTCCTCAATGTATGTCCTATCCACTTCAACGTCTTTTCCTAATTTCCTCTTCAACTGGAAGCTGGTTTGTTCTCTCACATAAAACGCTGTTTCTTATAGTATCAGACCAGTGAATGTTGAGTAATTTGCGTAAACAACTGTTTATAAATATTTGTACCCTCTTGACTATGGTTGTAATAGTTCTCCCTGTTTATACAAAATAATTAAATATTTTCATTCGGACATTATTATTAAACAAGATAAATTTCTTTCTAATTTGTTACTCATGTTACTCTGCAGTAACATGTCAGTTTTACATTTGAATATAAAGCAGAAAATACCAATTAAATTTATTTATTTATTTAAACATATAAACATTGGTACAAGGAGGCACCAACTGGATATGCGCTACATAAATCATTTGATTTGTGTGAGAGCTGGGATACTGCCCAGTTGCATGAACCAAAGGAGGTGGTTTTCTTAGGGGGTCACTCCTTGAGCCTTTAACCTAAAAGTTTTATCCACAAGCCAGTGGAGCAACGCCACAAGAAGGCAGTGAACAGGACTTCCCTCGCAGTGATTGTATGCACGTGGCCATGTCAGAGCTTTTCAAGAGAGAGAGAGAGAGTTGACTCTCCCCACTCTCGGCTGTACCAGAGCATTTGAGAGAGCTAATTTAATAATAATTTATTACCAATTAAATAATAACTTACCGACTAAACAGTTAATTTATCTTAATTTGTACTATCTATTATAAATCACAGAGAGTTAATACTAAAATGGATAGAATGATCAGTCAATCAGTTAATTATCACAAATGATTATGTTTGTATTATCCTAAACATTCGACTGTAACAAAAAAGGATGAATTAGTGGATAGGAGATTAGAAAATAAGACTATATATAGTAACACTCCTACAATTAATCTTGATTACGATTAATTTTTGTCAAACCCTTTTATTAACCTACTTAACAGACAATGTCATTTGAACACTAACAACTTGTCTGTCTATGTGTATTATTATGATCACTATCTTATCTGTATGAACGTGTACACATCTCTTTCTAGCTTAAATGTTGATATCTTAAATATCGTTCGATGAATCATTCTCTTCTCCATGAATGTATATGCTCGATTCCTGTTAATAGCCTTTGCTTTGATGCATCGTTATTCGATTGAACTAGAAACTCGCCTCTGTATTTGCTCAGACACATACATATATTCTCCTCTCTGCGTCAAACTCGCTCGATGTGCTTATAGCGTTGTTATCTGTGCTATCCGTCAATCAATTGTAATCATTGTTTTTTATTGCCCTCTGACTTCAAACACTTTCGGGATTTATATAATAGCGGTTATCAAATTGATTGATTAACGAAGCTAGGCCACTACAAATATATACCATTGAAATCTGGTTTCACAGGTATAAGCATAGAAATTAAAACTGTAAATATGATTTTGAATTTTGTAGTGATTTCCTTTTAACACCTATATGAGTTTATTTTAGCATCTAAACGTACTATTATCTGGATTTGTTAATTATTACCCCTTTGACCTTCAGAGATTTTACATACCTGTGGAGGATTGTACACATGTATTTATCTATATATTTGTATTTCGTACAGTGGTAATCAAATTGAGTATTCTGTGAGTTGATATGTAACTAACGTCAACTCGTCTATTCATCATATCTCTTACTGTTTGTTTACCGATTAATATTCTGATGCATGAAATACACGAATTTTAGACATATTTGAATAACACGATTGAGTTGATCCATGTATACAAAGTAATGAGCTTCTATACTTCTTTCTTGGTCATTCAGTTAGAGTCAAAATTTAAAATCAGTATTGAGAATAGTTACACAAGAAGAAGATGAAACACAAAACATAAGTTTAGAATTAAGATGATTAAGGGGACGAAATTTTTAATCTTCAATGAATTCAGTTTCAACTAAATTGGTCATTGAGAAGACTGTTAGTTTTACCTTCAATAAATGTGTTTGTCCATCAATTTTAGCCATTTTCCTGTACATTTAGTTAGCGATTCTAACATGTGTTGAAGTGTTTTTTCGGTGAAGATTTTCTTTCAAATGACTGAAGTAATTTGGAGCTGTCTACTATGGATATGTTAGTATTATAGCCCAATGTATTTTGTGGAAATTACATATTTAGTTAAATTTAAGACTTCAAACAAAATTTATAGTGTAAATTGTACTTTCATATGTATTACTCATCAACTAAATGAATGGAAAAGTGGTCGTATGTTCTGTATACGACACAATAAATATTAAAATTTTTACAGATAATCTCAGCTTGTCAGGGATTAAAGTAATAAATGCGTTTTTGAGATAAGGAATAGGTTTATTTAAGTGGATTTCTTTAGGTTCTATTAGATATAATGGGTGACATGAAGATGAATAAGATAAGTTAGATGGGGTTTGATAGATAGCTTTGACAGTTATAACTGTATGAATTTGAATTACTCCTAACCTCTAACTATTCAAGAATGGAGCTTGTTAATTTCATTTTCTGTTGTTTTATCAATTACGAAAGGTGATATTCTGAAATACAATAGTGAGGTTTCCTAGTTGTGTCATCAACGTACCTGGTTCCATAGGAATAGTTGAACTGATAAATAGCGGCAGCTGAAATCGGAAAATGAAACCTAATTTGTACCATCAATATTAGTTGGTCAAAAGAAGGAGAGACTACACTTGCAGAATACAATGCTGTTCTTAGAGTATTTCTTAGACAACCAATTATAATTCGTCTGAAAGTGTCGCTTTTGAACTGTCTATTCAAGAATAAAGGTATATGTTTAACAATGTATGTTGTTCACAATGATAATTCGCAGAATCTCTTGATATACATGACCTTGATTACTATGTATTATTCCACGAAACTGATGCATAATCTAAAATAACATATGATTATCACAAATTTTAGAAGAGTACTTTAGCTACTTTAACAAAAGTATTTGCTATCCAAATTGAAGATGTGAAATAAACAGGCTATAAACAAGAAGCTCTAATTCAGTGGAGATATAGCTGGTGATGTACTACCTGATAGATTGACTAGAACAGTTAAGAGAAACTTTGATGCAGCTAACCTCTGCCTGTTTTACTCAACCCGATCTTTGATGATTTCTTAACTAAAGGATAAGTTACCTGGTTATGCCACTTCTATGTTCATTTAAGAATTCAGCTGCTCCTATGGAGAAAGCTATATTGAACGCACTACCAGACAAGTGAACCAAAGAGTTAGTGAACATCTCCCGTCGTGGTTAGGAAAAGGTACTGTCAAGATAATACGCAGCTCGCTTCTACCACACTTGATCGATAACGGTCGTATTGTAGACAGAAATAAATCATTTAAATTTTCGATAATGTAATGAGAAGACGAAGTTTATCAGAATTATGTGATATATCTGCGCAGTACATTTCGAACAATCTGATCACACATATACTTGTTAAAACATTTTTATATGAAAACTAAAAAGTCAACTAGACAGGTTAAGGTAAGCCGTAACAAAGAATGAAAATGAATAAAGTACACAAAAACAATGTAGTGACCACTCTGGATAATAAATCAGCATTACCAGGGTAGATTAAGTGTAAGAAAAGATTGTTTTTGAACACATAAAAGGTGGTTTCAACTTACGTATAACTAAGGCTTCCGTATTGCATAAATATATCACATAATTCTGATAAACTTCGTCTTCTCATTGCACTATCAAAATTTATCGAAGGGACTAATTGTTTTAAATTTCTGAAAGGAAGACTCATTTAAAGTTATTTATCGTATTCCTACAGGTTTCCCTTATGGAGTTCGATCTCGTCCCTTACACATAGCAGAAGCTATAAGAGTTCGAGCTAACAAAACAAGTTCTTGTTTTCATAAAAATATTCCGACCACCTTTATCTCTCCCTTGGCCTTAACAAATGATTTTATTTATTATTGTTCTCCACACTCTTTCTTCATGTATTCTTCTTCACCCCCTATCACCTTTTTCTCAAATATACGCTTCACTATTCAATTATCTAAACACTTCTTGTTACATAGTAGAAAGCATGAGTCAATTGAAGCTAGACCCACAGGGAAAACCTGGAAGTACTGGATGGCCGTTTCATCTTATTATGGGACTCCTCAGCAGTGCGCATCCATTATCCAGCCTCGCGAGATTCGAACCCAGGACCTACCAGTCTCGAGCCTTCTTGTTACGTAATCTTATAAATTTTTATGAATGTTATCTCAGTGTCTATATTTTTTCTAATCATTGACCTATTTCCCATTATGTAACATTGATTCAAGCCTTTTATTATTCTTATCACAACTAGTACACTTGTCATCACACCGCCAATTTGTACTTTTTACTTACTATGTTTATTTCTGTAATCTATCCCACTGTTATTATTAACTCATTTTGATGGAGTTTTCTTCTCTGAGCTAGATGGTTTGGTCGTAAATTGTCTTAATCGGTTTAATAATTTCATATATGCATGTAAATATGACTGCATAGTAGAGTAATACCTGATAAGGATCTAATCGAAAACAATATAGTATCTATGTTGTTCTGAAAAAAAAACAACGTTTGGTTAGAATAACATAATGTGGGGGGGGGAGAATGGAAAGCAAAAAAAGATTATTATATCTAATTATTATATCCAATTTCATTTCATTATTATATAACAAAATACTGTTATTTATCAACCTGTATTAAAATAGAACAAAAGTAAAACCATAATATTCTCTTTTCTTCTTTTTTTGGTATGTTTATAGCTCTTTTATTATTTCTTCTTTTTTTCTTCTTTTTTTAATCACTTTGAAATGATCATTGAAGGATTCAAAGTGCCTACAATAGAACATTAATTACAATTTAGATTAAAACAAACAAAATACGAAAAAAAAGAGAAAAAAAGAAAAAAACAGTAAAATTCAACTTTAATTAAGTCAGATTACATTCATTCATTCGTTTGTTTGATTGTTTGTCTGTCTGTCTGTCTATCTGTTTGTTTGTTTGTCTGTCTGTTGGTTTGTTTGTTTGTCTATCTATCTGTTTGTTTGTTTGTTTGTTATTTTACCCTTAAACTACATTTACACTTAAATTTACACATACACATAGATTTATTAGTCGATGATAAATTTTATTTATTTCGGATTAAACAGATTTTTTTTCTAGAAGGATTAATGGTTACGAAAAAAAAATAAAAAAAATAAAAAAAAACAAAAAAATGTAGACAAAATATAAGTCTCAATAATAATAATAATAATATTAATAATAATAATAATTATTATTATTACTATTACTATTATTATTATTGTTATTATTATTATGGTAATCATTAACACTTTATTCAGTAGCCATAAAAATTTCATTTACATTCAAATGAAATGTTACGTAACAGCTTATTTGGTTGAATAGATTTCAAAGAGATTAGTTCCATGTAGAGAGAGAGAGAGAGAGAGTGAGAGCTTTCAATCTAAAAATTCAAATTATTTAGAGATTCATCTGTTTCATAAATAAAAAAGTTTGTGAATTAAGACAATATCGAGGCAATCTGCAAAGAATGTTTAGTGGCCCTATATTTGACTTCAGTTGAATTGTATGCTGATTGTCATTGAAATATATATGTCGGCTATCCTCGTATATTTCATGGATTGAAATCGCGTTCGTGAATAACGGAATAAAATAAGTTGAATATAAGAATAGATTTTTGAATACTTATATTTTGTACAATAACTTATCTGGACAGGAAATCAGAGTGATGAAGAGAATAGAAGAGAGCGAAGTAAAAATGACACACATTGGAGATGGCGAGTAAGCTAATTCGCTTTAATAAAGCGTTAATCAATATTTATAGCCAGATAGAAATAGGTTACGGACATATGATGAGTAGGATAAGATGTGTACCCACACATACGCTCATATAAAAACAGTCAGGGTTGATAAGTGAATAATTAACAAGGTCAAAACGTGACTCAAGAAGAATAGATAAATTGACCTGTTCAGAAGCTATAATAAGATATATGGACTTAACATAGCAACCGACACTACAAATGCACATATGCCAACAAGAGACTGATCAATTGCAGTTCTAAACAACAATGGAAAGATACAAACAAACAACACCAAGTGATTTGGTTTCATAATAGTTTTGGATTTCTTAGCAGTAGTTGTAGTAAATTTAGTAATATGATACAGATTTGATGGTTGTCATAAATACTACTGATTGTTTTGATATATTTTAATTGTACAATGAATTATGTTTTACACTAGTAATGAGAACAGATAATGAAGTTTACTTCACTTCACTTCACTTCTATGTTATTCGAAGGTGAAAATAATTGTGCAATCCATGAGTAGGATTGAATTGTCAGCATTATGTTAAAGCGATTCGAATGAAGATACATTAGTATGGATATCTGAAGAACTAATTTTTAAAATTAATGGTGACATTTCTACATTGAAAGGTCAGATGAACCTATATTATCCTAACCTCCATTCGAGTTTTTAAAGCACATTGTTGAGGAGTCCTATACTAGGACGGAAAGCCTGTTCTTTTAGAAATATAGCTTGCTGAATTAGGGTTGTTAGTGAAATGAAATAAAAGCTCAGAAGGGGATTTGTGGAGATTTCAGTATTTTTCTGACTCATGATTTCAACTTTGAGAAATAAAAACTACTAATATCAAACTAATCAAAGTGTAACGTTAACTTGAATGCATTTTTAAATGCATAAAGCGAGCCTCTAACTACATCCAACTTCAGACATAAATAATTGTCTTTGACATCATATGTTGATAGTCAAAATTTTACATATTCGGGTTTCTGATTAAGTTTTGTAAATTAACAAAGTGAGTGAAACGTTTTAATACAAACAGTCCTTTTGTAGAATCGATAATGGCATCTGGTACACAACACTACTACAATTGATCTTTTACCACAGGAAGGAGAGAAAGTGTAAGCAAAACGTGGGTTTAACAGAGGAACTTGAAATGGTATAGCTGAGTATATGTAAAAACAAAATCATGATGCTGAAACAGAGAATTCAAAGTAATATTAACTAATCTGAAAAGTTGAAATCATGAGTCAATTGAAGCTAGACCACCATCGAAAACCTGGAAGCAATGGACAGCCGTTTCGTCCTATCATGGGACTCCTCAGCAGTGCGCATTCACGATCCCGCCTCTCGATATTCGAACCCAGGACCTTCCAGTCTCGCACCAGAGCACTCAAACCCTAGACGACTGAGCTGACCGACATCCAACGGTGATAATGTCTAACTTTAACCAACCCATGAAGTTTAAGCAACAGTTCACCAATTGTCTTCAGTGAGTTGATATCTCAACAACAGACGTGGTTGAACTCTACTGGTCACTCCATGGTGGTCTAGCTTCAATTGACTCATGATTTTAACTATGAACATACTGAAATCTCCACAAAACCCCTTTTGATCTAAAATCAGAAAAGGTCAAAAGTTATGAGAAAAATTAGTTTTAAAATACATTACAGTCCGTCATCAAAACAAAAGATTTTGACACTAGAGTACCAATAATAATATTTTTAGACGTAATTTTGTTATTAATAAATGTTCCATGAAGGGAGACTGCCGAGTATATTTCTGAACAGCATAACAGATATAAGATATAAACCGCGATTCCAGCCAACATCAGAAGAGAGTTTTCAAGTAAAATTCACTATGAATATGAATTTTATGTTAAACTGTAAAATTTGTAGTTAAATGAATTCAGTCGAATGGATTCACTATTAAGTCTTCTATTATCTGATATTTTTCTAGCTAAATCAGAAGGGATGCCACTTAAACAGTTTATTCAAAAGTTCTCATTTGACTGTCTTTATATGGATGGGAAATTCATCTTTGTAAAGATAATATAGAACAATTAGAGGTTCCTGAAGAATTAAAAATAGAACATATTGCCATTAATTTTACAACGGAAAAGGAATATGAAAGTTGAGTAATTCTTTTAGATGTTCAACTAACAAAAAGTGGGTCAATATCATGGAAATTAAATAGAAAAAGTTAATTGAACAAGGAAATATACATATTTCCCTGAGCTTTGTACCTCTTTAGTTATAAAGAAACTAAGATGAACATCAAATGACCTAGATAGAGTTGTTGTGTTTCATCTTCCGATGGTTCATGGAATCCATCAGTATTAAATATACTAATTTATAATTATTCTATTACTTAATGGACTCCATAATTCAACAATTCCTATTGTAACTCTAAAATGAGCTATAGATGAGTAACGGCTTTTATTAAAAACTTTTTTTTTTAAAAACCTGACGAAACTATATAAAATATTCACTACGATCAAATGTTAGTAAACTATTGTCAGAATGAGGGTTTGTGGGGATTGTAGTAATTTAATGGTTGAATCCATGAGTCGATATAAGCAAGACCACCCTACAATTTCCGCAAAACCTCATTCTGAAAATAATCATCATGTGCTCACTAGTGACTGGCTTCAATATGTGTTTCCTGGAGTTCTAGTGAGTAGACTTGACCTATCCGTGTCTGTTGTGAGGAGGTTACTCACTGAAGACAGTGATGGACGGTCACTCAATTTCGTGGATTGGTTGAAGTTAGACATTAACAACATTGAATGTCGGCCGGCTCAATGGTCTAGAGGTTACGCACTCACGTGCGAGACTGATAGGTCCTGGGTTCGAATCTCGCGAGCCGGGATCGTGGATGCGCTTTACTGAGGAGTTCCATACTAGGACGAAACGGCCGTTCAGCGTTTCCAGGTTTCCAATGGTGGTCTAGCTTCAATCAATTCGTGAATTCAACCATTAAATTAGCAAAATAAACATCAAGATATTGGCTTTTAGTCTTTGTGTAGCGCGCTAATTGAACGTTGATTTGTAGTATTTATTCAAGCAAGCATTTCTCAGAGTTTGTAGATAAATTACCAATAACTATATATAGTTAAGAGATGCAAGCGCATATCACTAGCGCTGTATCACTAGAATCATTTAAACTATCTACTGTCCAACGTAATGATTACTCATTCATCTGGTTGAAAGAATTATAAATGTAAATTATAGGATTCAAACAGAATTAAAGAATAAATATAAATTGATTTTGAGTAGCTGATTAGTTCTTAATTGTAGTTTATTCTATAATGTCATTGGAAATAATGCCTTTCATGAGGTCCAAAATCATACAACTCATCATCACATGGAGATTTTATCGGTGAGATTCTTTGCTTCAATGAATAAATGTCAGTAGATCTGCTTGTCTCAGAGATTAAGCCATGCATGTCTAAGTACGTACCTTAAAACGGTGATACCACGAATGGCTCATTAAATCAGCTATGGTTCCTTAGATCGTAAACGCTACATGGATAACTGTAGTAATTCTAGAGCTAATACATGCATTGAATCCCTGACCCACAAGGGGGCGGGTGCATTTATTAGAACAGAACCAATCGGGTGCGGTTTCGACTGTGCCTGTTACATTATGTGATGACTCTGGATAACTTTACTGATCGCAGTTGGCCTTGTGTCGGCGACGGATCTTTCAAATGTCTACCCTATCAATTTATTGGTAGGTGATTGGCCTACCATTATGATAACGAGTAACGGGGAGTCAGGGTTCGATTCCAGAGAGGGAGCCTGAGAAATGGCTACCACCTCCAAGGACGGCAGCAGGTGCGAAAATTATCCACTTCCGGCACGGGGAGGTAGTGATGAAAAATAAATATACGGGACTTAATTGAGGCTCCGTAATTCGAATGAGTACAATTTAAATCCTTTAACGAGGACCGATTGGAGGGCAAGTCGATGATACAAACAAAAACGTGCATAGAGTTAATGCATTACAACCAAATGGACACATTGTAACTTGATCTTATTATTAATATTCCATTTTGAGGACAACAATCAGTTTAAATACTTATAAGAGCAACATCAATATTTTCAGTAGTATGTTGTCAGTTTTCCTTAAAAATTAAAAAAATAATTGAGTAAATAACCATATCTATATTTAGAAGAATATTGAACATTTTATCCAATGATATATATCTCATATGTCTATTATATAGGTTATTTAAATCAAAATTCAACAGGGATCTATTTATAAGAATCTGAATAGAAGAAAGAATGAAAATTCGTGCATATCAATATAGCCAAGTATTCAGAAGGGGATTTGTGGAGATTTCAGTATTTTTCAAACTTGAAATCATGAGTCAATTGAAGCTAGACCATCATCGAAAACCTGGAAGCACTGGACGGGAAGCAGTGACCAGTGGAGTTCAACCAAGTCTGTTGTGAGATAACAACTCACTGAAGGCAATTGGTGAGTGGTCGCTCATAATTCGTGGATTGATTGAAGTTAAACATTAACACCGTTGGATGACGGCCGGCTCAGTGATCTATCGGTTAAGGGCTCTGACTCGAGACCGGTAGGTCCTGGGTTCGAATCTCGTGAGGCGGGATCGTTGATGCGCACTGCTGAGGAGTCCCATAATAGGACGAAACGGCCGTCCAGTGCTTCCAGGTTTTCGATGGTGGTCTAGCTTCAATTGACTCATGATTTCA
>NC_031498.1:27382271-27393290 GCF_000237925.1 Schistosoma mansoni | reverse complement strand
GGTCTAGCTTCAATTGACTCATGATTTCAACTTTGAAAAATAGCCAAGTATCAATAAATGTAAATATCGAAATAATGTACAACTTATACTGTAACGGTATTAAAAAACATTACACGCAACGTTACTAATGCGAGTTTGTTTTACTTATTGCAGGGTAACAAAGATTAAATGCATTGGAAGAAGAGGAACAAGCGGTATGCCATCTGAACCTGCAGAATAACGAGTAAAACTATTTTGTAATAACTTTCCCTTTTTTTGTACTCCAACAGCGTCTTTCAATTTCAAAAATATATCTGTTGTGCCAGTACACCGTGTTCTCACTTCGGAGGCACTTTTCGGTCCTGACTGTTGTGTTGTTGTTTCAGGTCGCTCCTGCTCCCAAGTGAACGTCATTATATAACGTGCTACAATACTTCTATTTTAAACAGAGAAACAAGGATATTAGCTAACTTAATAAATGGTATGAGCTTCTATAATGGTTGGGTTTTGACAATGTCTGTTATCACTGATTATTCAATACCATTTTAATATCTAACTTATTTTAAGTAATTGACACATAACAACCAATGGAGTTTTATTCCCTCTTTTAATGCTTGCCTTCATTTAATATGCTCCATTCTGATGATGGCCTTTTTCAAGATTGTACTTATTATCACCTACATTTATTAATCTGCTCCATTTTCAGTCCTACTCCTTTTTTTACTCACTTTTTTGATAGTTGTAACTTTGGTCATTCCTTTATATGTGTGAATCAGTTTGATGAAAGCTATTGATTTCGCTAAAGACAGTATACAGTCATCGTTTGCAATTTTACTTACTTACTTGCTTACTTACATATATTACACCTCGTGGAGGATCATAGGCCGCCCCACTAGCATTCTCCATCCAACTGCCACCTGGGCAATCCTTTCCAGTTGTTATTCATCCATTTAATGTCTGCTTCTAAGTTTTTAAACTAACGCACTAATACTAACAACAGTATCAACGATAACAATTGGAATAAGAACTTCATACGAAAATTGTTTCAAAATCATGATGACTGTACAACGATTATTACTTACCTTTAATAATAATAACAAACATTATTGTTGTCATTATTTTATTTAGAAATCTGTCTATAAGTACAGTAAATAATAGTTGAATTCGTGGGTCGATCAAAGCCAGACAATCATTGAAAATCTAGAAGCAATGGATATCCATTTCGTCCTAGTGTGGGACTGCTAAGCAAAGCTCATTCACAATTTAACATGTGGCACTCGAACTCAGGACCTTCAGTCTGGCTCGTGAACGCTCAACTCCTAGACCACTAATCCGACCGGCATCCAGCGGGTTAATGTCTAACTTCAATCAATCCTTGGTCTTGCGAGACCATTCATCCATTGTCTGAGGAAGATACTTGTCTCTACCTTACACTACAATCTCCTCAATCCCCCATTCTGATAATAAATAACAAACAGATTCTTCTCCATTCTATAAAAATACATTCATCTATGTGTTGATAGAGTATTATTCACAGAATATTTGATCACAATGTTTCTTGTTTATATGCCCCTGTTGTCGTTATGACCATCCTTATATTAGATAGTCTCCACTTTTATTATTAGAATACATGTATGATACAATGTGTTTTACACCATATTGTTTATCTAATGTATTGCTTCCTAATTCTGCTTTATTATTTCTAGAACATGTTCACAAGATGATATAGTCAGTATACACTTATCTTATCCAAAACTTTTCAAGATTATTTCAATATTAAAATTGTACTAAACTAATCATCATTGGTTCCAATCAAACAATAACTTATTTTCATAGTTGAGATCATGAGCCAATTGAAACTAAACCATCATGGAAAACCTAGAAGCACTAAATAACCGTTTCATCCTATTGTGGGACTTCTCAACTGTGCTCATTCACGATCCCGCCTCACGAGATTCGGACTCAGGACCTATCAGTCTCTCACATGCACGCTTAACCTCTAGACTACTGAGCTGATCATCATCCAACGATGTTATTGTCTAACTTCAACCGATTCACCAAATTGAGCGGCACATCCACCATTGTCTTCACTGAGTTACTATCTTACAAGAGGCAACAGAAACTTATTCTGATTGTAAAAAAAATAATGATTAAATAAAAAAGTAGTTTTGAATTTGATAAAATCTCATAAATTTTTGACAGTATGTTACATTGAATCCGATTGTTTTTATTGACTATCTACAACTAGTCTATGTAGTAGAATGTAGGATATCGCTCTTCTTTCTTTTTTTTTCCGGGCAAATTTTGTTACAAAATATGTACATTAATATTAGATTAGATTAGGCGCCGAAAAATTTTAAAGGTTCTCATGTATTTAATTGCAATCCATTTGTTTGTTTGTTTTTTGAAAACAAAATGGTTATTTGATCTGATAGGAAAGAAATAACTACAAAATTATTTACGTTTAATTTAGTCCAATAAATGAAATCGGATATGCTTACAATAATAATAATAATGTTTTGTGAAGCATCAGTTATATGTTTCATATAATAGTGACCCATACGATGGACTACAGTGTAAAGTAGTGCATGGAGGACAGCTGATAGATGTAATTCCAGTAAGGATCGGAGTCAGACAAGGCTGTCTACTCTCCCCCTTTCTCTTTCTTCTGGTGATTGATTGGATTATGTGGACTTCGATATCTGAGGGGAAACACGGAATACAATGAGCATCTCAGAATCAATTAAATGATTTGGACTTCACAGATGACCTAGAACTCCTATTTCATACACACGAACAAATACAGATGAAGACAACTAATGTAGCATCAGCCTCTGCATCAATAAGCCTCAATATACATAAAGGAAAAAGCAAGATCCTCAAATACAACACGGAGAACACCAACCCAATCACACTTGATGGCGAAACTCTGGAAGAGGTGGAAACATTCACATACCTGCGAAGCATCATTGATAAACAAGGAAGATCTGATGAAGATGTAAACGTGAGGATTGGCAAAGCAAGGGCAGCATTTCTACAATTAAAGAACATATGGAACTCGAAACAACTCCCTATCAAAAAACTTCAAAATAAGAATCTTCAATACGAACGTCGGGACAGTCAGTTCCACTGTACGGAGCTGAAACGTGGAGAACTACTACATCCGTTGTCATGAAGGTACAAGTATTTATAAACAGTTATCTACGCAAAATACTCAACATTCACTGGCCGGATAGTATGAGCAACAGCGTTTTATGTGAGAGAACAAACCAGCTTCCAGTTGAAGAGGAAACTAGGAAAATACGTTGAAGTGGATAGGACATACATTGAGGAAATCACCAAACTGCATCATGAGGCAATCCCTAACTTGGAATCTTGAAGGGAAGAGAAAAATAGGAAGGCCAAAGAACACATTATGCCGAAAAATAGAAGCAGATATGGAAAGGATGAATGTTAACTGTAAAGAACTGGAAAGGATTGCCCTGGACAGAGTTGGATGGAGAATGCTGGTGGGTGACCTATGCTCCTCCACGAGAGGTAACAGGCGTAAACGTAATAGTGACCCGGTTATAAATTGATCGATGGAACTCAATCAATACTACAAGAATAGGATTACTTACAATCAGTGATTACATAATATAAAAGTCCCAGTCTTACGGGAAAGTTGTCATGACTTCGATACTTCAATGGTAAGTCTCAATTTGAATATGAGAAATCTTAACTCATCTAAACGTAGCCAAAAGTTTATGCGTTCAGTAGATAGTTGATAATAACGTTCTTAGTTAAAATAATGAATGGTGTAAGGTAGAAATTAGGATGAAGTGTGAGTTAAATTTATATTTCATATGAATCTAATATATTTTTTTCATCTATCTTTTGATACAACCTAAAGTAATCCGTATGTTTATTCCAAGTATGTACACTATCTTGTGAGATGAATATCGATTCACTGATTCAGTCATTACTATGATTACTGTCAAAAGTAATTACACATAGGCGGTCCAAGATGTGAATATTTATTAACCAACTTGCAGATAATTTCCATCAATGTCCTACTTATTTTGAAAGTGGATTAGAAATTAGGCACTCATGGTGATCTATTTCGTTCTGGTTTGGGACTTGCTGCAGTTCACAAGTTAGATCATGTTATAAATTAGGATTTTATAATTAGCGATGGAAGAAGTATAGGGATTTTTAGATTAATGAATCCAGCAGTGATGTATTGGGATATGTAATGATAGGGTATGAACTTCAAAACTCTTCTTCAACTCTGTCGTATAACTTTTTGCAACCATTGTGTTGTTGCATTCATTTTTATTTGCGATTCGACTTGACGAAATAAGTTGTTGGTGAACAAATGTAAGGGATTGCCTCATGATGCAGTTTGGTGATTTCCTCAATGTATGTCCTATCCACTTCAACGTATTTTCCTAGTTTCCTCTTCAACTGGAAGCTGGTTTGTCCTCTCCCATAAAACGCTGTTGCTCATACTATCCGGCCAGTGAATGTTGAGTATTTTGCGTAGATAACTGTTTATAAATACTTGTACCTTCATGACAACGGATGTAGTAGTTCTCCACGTTTCAGCTCCGTACAGTGGAACTGACTGTCTCGACGTTCGTATTGAAGATTCTTATTTTGAAGTTTGTTGATAGGGAGTTGTTTCGAGTTCCATATGTTCTTTAATTGTAGAAATGCTGCCCTTGCTTTGCCAATCTTCACGTTTACATCTTCATCAGATCCTCCTTGTTCATCAGTGATGCTTCCCACGTTCATGAAAGATTCTACCTCTCTTTATCGTATAAGTTTGAATAATTCAGTTTGTATTGTTAGTAAACATAATCAGTTCGACTGGCAAAATGTTTGTTGACAACATATATAGTTTCATACACCTATGCAAGCAAACTTCAACAGAAAATATTCACACAAAAAGTAGAAATGTTATTTTGTATCAGTTTACTTCTTTCGAAACATCATCATCATCATCATCATCTTGTTCTATTCCTGTTAAATCAAATTATCTTATAGGCTATCAATGAATTCATAATGTCTGAATAAAACATTATTATTGTTGGATATATGAGTCATATCTTTTTACAAATACAATGTTGTACAAAGTTAACGGCATTAAGCTTTAAGATTTACTAACTTTGATTATCTTAATGAATGGGGGTAAATTATTTATTATGTTAAATTCACTTAGTATTGTTTGTGTGAATCTTCTCATTGATGTTTAGGACTGCAACTAGTCACCCTCTTATTGGCATATGCGCATCCTGTGCTCACTTCCTCTATATTGCCTGAAGTCACAAGCTTTATAAGCAAAGATGGATCTTGGCTAGCAGTGGAATACAGGACGCGCTTTTCGTCCTATTTGGGACTTGTCAACTGGATGACCTGCATCTCAAAGGTGATGTTCACTCTGCGACTCGAACCCTCTACCTTTCGCTTCAAAGGCCATCGCGTAATCCACTCAGAGTGAACATCAACTCTGAAATGCACGCACGTACATCTCGACGAGTTGCGAATAGGACAAAACGCGCGTCCTGGATTCGACTGCTAGCCACTTTCCATCTTTATTTATTATGTTGTTTGAAAGTTTACTTTGATATTATCATATGTTTAGGTAAAACAAGAATTTGAATCATTATGAAAAAATGTATCTGACATGTATTTGATCGATGGTGGCTTTAAAATGTCTTCTGTATAGAGTAGAATTATCAACTGAGGTATAGTGTAGTTTGGTGTCAAGGTCCCATAAATCCGTTCTTAAGGCCTCAAACATCGATAAACTAAGGACTTTAAGATATTTATTAATGAATAACAACTGGAAAGAACTGGAAAGAATTACCCAGGACAGGGTTGGATGGAGAATGCTAGTGGGTGGCCTATGCTCCTCCACGAGAGCTAACAGGCATAAGTAAGTAAGTAATCCTCAATCAACTGTGCTAGTTAGTATAGATGTAGATTGGTCAAATTGAATGATCATATAAAATGCACAGACCACTTTGGGCTTTAATTTTATATTTACATTATTTCTAGGTTGTTTTGATCTCAGTTATTCAGAAAATCCGAAACTATTCTATTTAAATTGATGCCTTGAATCGGTCTAAAATGAATTATTTGCACTACAACTAATACCATGAAGAAGTAGATTGTCAAAATTAGTCTATAACTAATTATTCTCAATAACAAATACTTAATAAATTGATAATGGAACCACTTACTGTATTTGTTACAGTGTTATATCGAACAATCTTATTTGGTCAAAACTGACATAAAGGGAATATGATACTAATCATTAGACACTGGTTAGTATCTCTATGGATGTTTAAGATATTTACATCATCCCTGATGTAGTGAGATTATAAATGAACATTGTTGATGAGTCATATGCTAAGACACGAAAGGTATTAAGCGGATTGTGGTTTTTAATGGTTGTCTAATTAAAATTAGTCCGTGTGACACAATAAAAAAGTTTTATAGTTGAAATCATGAGTCAATTGAAGCTAAAACACCATAGAAAACCTGGAATCACTGGATGGCCGTTTCGTCCTATTATAGGACTCCTTAAAAGTGCTCATTCACGATCCCGCCTCACGAGATTTGAACCCAGGACCTATCATTCGCGCACGCGAGCGCTTAACCTCTAGACCACTGAGCTGACATCTAACGTTGTTAATGTCTAACTTCAACCAACAACTTCTACAATCGTGTAAACTGATAAAAGCTAATTGTTCATTTATTCAGCAAGTACACAAATAAAAATTCATTATTAAAAATAAAAAATAGTACTTTTCAAGGCATTATTTCTTGGGAATGAAAAGACAGTCACCCGTATATGAGATAAATTTAGTAGATAAACAACAGCTGGTTTGTTATGTCCTTTACCTTTCAAATTTGTTTAGTTAAAATTATGGTAGAAAAACAACACTATTTCATGGTCATTTAATTTGATTATCATTGAAACTAATGTTAAATTATGAAATTTAATTTAATTTACTTTCGCCTGTTACTCCCAATGGAGCATAGGCCGCCGACTAGCATTCTACAACCCACTCTGTCCTGGGCATTCCTTTCTAGTTTTATCCAATTTTTGTTCATTCTTCTCATGTCTCTCTCCATTTCTCGGCGTAATGTGTTCTTTGGTCTTCCTCTTCTCCTTTGACCTTCAGGATTCCATGTGAGGGCTTGTCCTGTGACGCAGTTGGGTGATTTCCTCAAAGTGTGCCCAATTCACTTCCAGCGCTTCTTCCTGATTTCTTCTTCCGCTGGAATCTGGTTTGTTGTTTCCCACAGTAATATGTGCTGATAGTGTCTGGCCATCGGATCCGAAGTATCTTGCGTAGACAGCTGTTAATAAACACTTGTATCTTCTGGATGATGGCTTTCGTAGTTTTCCACGACTCCGCCACATAGTAGAACTGTCTTCACATTTGTTTTGAAAATTCTGATCTTGGTGTTCATTGACAATTGTTTTGAGCTCCAGATGTTTTTCAGTTGTAGGTATGCTGCTCTTGCTTTGCCAATCCGCGCTCTCACATCTGCATCTGATCCACCGTGTTCATCAATGATGTTGCCTAGATATGTAAAGGTTTCCACATCCTCCAAAGCTTCTCCGTCATGTGTAATTTGATTGGTGCATATTGTATTGTATCGGAGAGTCTTGCTTTTCCCTTTGTTTATATTGAGACCTAGTGCTGGTGAGACTGCTGCTACACTGGTCGTTTTCTCCTGGTAGAATTTAATGAAGGTTTTTAAACATTGTACATTATAAAAGCTATGATAATACTTTTAATAATTGAGATCATGAGTCAATTGAAGGTAGAGCAACATAGAAAACCTGGAAGCACTGGACGGCTGTTTCGTCCTATTGTGGAACTCCACAGCAGTGCGCATCGAAGATCTCGCCTAGCGAGATTCGAACCCAGGACCTATCGATCTATGATAATACCTTTATTATGGTGTTGTTTAGGAAGTTGGTTGATGAAAGTCGATTATTTCATAGGAAAATTTAATCTAAATAAAGTAAATCGTTTACTGTTAGGTAAATACAGTTATTAAATTCATTGTCATTAATTTTTTCATCAAGTACAATTTAAGAATAGGTTATTAGGCAAATGTGGTGAATAGGTTGATGATGTTTTAAATCCTTATTATCTGAGATGGTTAGGACATGTAATGCATATGCCTAACCACTGCCTACCTTGACATGTGGTGTTGCATTCTATGTTTCTTAACCAAACTAAAGATTCAGATGACGCCTAATTTCAGGACCAACGAGTTGGCGTTCGTAAGGATTAATCGTGTACTGACTAACTTACAAGTGTTCGGATAATTGTTACGCAACTATTCGAATGGAACTAGTCTATATATATCAGCTTCCTTGACTACGAGAAAGAATCTGACAGTGTGGATAGGAGAATCTTATAGCCACCATCATGTAAAACTCTTACAAGAGACTGAGCTGGAAAACTGTGCGTGTATGACAGCACACTGATCCATTTCAAATGAAGACGGGTATCACACATCGTTACTCACCCTCACATTTTCCCCTTCTTTTGATTATTGACTGAGTTATAAAGAGCTCCATATCTCAGGGGAAGCACGGGATACACTGGAAAGGTTAGATATATTTAGACAACTCGGTATTCACAGATGACCTAATATTTGTGTCCTATGCAGAGC
This sequence comes from Schistosoma mansoni, assembly GCF_000237925.1. Taxonomy (NCBI): domain Eukaryota; kingdom Metazoa; phylum Platyhelminthes; class Trematoda; order Strigeidida; family Schistosomatidae; genus Schistosoma; species Schistosoma mansoni. The sequence goes on along the minus strand of NC_031498.1, from coordinate 27,384,623 downwards.
AACAAATGCGCGGAGGGTAGACAGCGTAGCCACAGCCTCTGGAACAGTAGGCCTCAATATTCACAAAAGAAAGAGCGAGATCTTTAAATACAGTATGCTGAGTATCAAGTCACACTTGATGACGAATCTCTGGGAGGGGTGGAAACTTTGTTGCACATGAGCAGTGTCGTTGATAAGAAAGGGGGACAAACGTAAAGGCAAAAATTAGCAAAAGAAGGGCAACATTTCTTCAACCGAAGAACATATGGAAATCAAAGGAACTATTAGCCAACATCAAATTCAGTATCTCAAATGCAAACGTCAAAGCGGTTCTGTTGTTTGGAGCTGAAACTTGGAGAACTAATACAATTAAATTCAAAAATGTATAGGTAATTATAATTAGTTAATCACTCAAGATACTCCAGATACGTCAGCCAGACATCATCAGTAATATCCTACCGTGGCAGAGAACGAACCAGCTTTCAACTGAAGAGGAAGTTAAAAAAAGATATTGGAGGTGTAGAGATCACAATTTATGAAAATCATCAAACATGAATGTTAATTTAAGAAACCATTTATAGGTGTAGGAGGAGTAAATCTGATGCGATGAACCTAATCTAGATGTAACAGGGATAATAAAAAAGTTAATTTACTACTTCAAAAAAAAAATTACACCTATGAGTTAAAATGTTATCACTACTACTAATCTCTTCTGCAGTTATAGTAATGTTTTGTTTAACATTGTTCCACCTATTCGCATTATATTGTAGGAGGACATATTTTTACATTAATTTAAAAATATATATAATAATAACAATAATAATTAATCATAATTTATTGTTAAAAACACTGAAGTTCAGCAAAGGGATTCATGAGTAATCGAAGCTAGACCACCATGGAAAACCTGGAAGCACTAGATGGTCGCATCTTCCAAGTATGGGACTTTTCAACAGTGCGCATCCACTATCCCCTACGTGGGACTCGAACTCAAGACCTATCGGTTGAGCGAATGCTTAACCTCTGGATCACTGTGCCGGCATCCAACGGTGTAAATGTCTAACTTCAACCAATCCACGAAATTGCGTGACCGTCTATCATTGTGTTCAGTGAGTTACTATCTCACAACAGACACGACTGTACTCCATTGGTCATGGCTTCTCACTAGAACTTCAGGAATTACCTCTTGCAGACCGTCACTAGTGAGCATACGATGACCATAATCAGAGGAAGGTGTTTGTGGATATTATATTAATTTTAATAGTTGAATTCATGAATTAATTAAAGCTAGGCCACCATGAAAAACCTGAAAGCACTGTATGCAATTTTTTTGTTAATATATTAGTTCCGTGAGGAAATGTGAACAAGCAATATTCAAGATGATTTAATAGAAGGATTGTAATACTAGATTACGTAATACGAATAATAACAACTTTAATACATTCACCTAATAATTCGTTGCTAACTTATTAAGTCTATGTTCATTATTCGTATTACGTAATCTAGTATATACACGATTGTACAGCTTGATAATAACTACGTCGTAAAGTGATCCCTTCGCTGAACATCGTGTTTTCAATGTTTAAATGGTAATTATAATATATCTATAAACTAGAAGGGGTTTTTGTGGAGATTTCAGTATCTTCATGGTTGAAATCATCAGTCAATTGAAGCTAGACCACCATGGAATACCTGGGAGCACTGGACGGCCGTTTCGTCCTATAATGGGACTCATCAGTAGTGCGCATCCACGATCCCGCACTCGCGAGATTCGAACCCAGGACCTACCAGTCTCGCGCCAGAGCACTTAACTGATAGACCACTGAGCCGGCATCCAACGGTGTTAAATTGGTTAAAAATTTAACCAGTCTCTGATGTTCTAGTCTGTCTACACATGTAATGATTATATAGTTTTGTGAGAGCAAAACAAAAGGCAAACTAGAATAGATCAGAATAGATAATCCGTGAATGACATTTACTCAGTTGATTAGCTTAAGTTAATATATTCCCCTTTTTTTAAATCACTTCACACTACTTCTGATCCATTACTTATGGTACTTTTTTTAAAATGAATATTTCAACAGTCTACTTATAATCCGTTATGCATTCATTAAAGTGTCTACTGACCCAAATTACAAAAAAATGGGCAGTTTCATTCATGAAGTGTATTGAGGTAGGGGAAAACTTCAATTTCAAGTGTACTTCAATATTTTTTTTAAAGTTGAATATTCAACCAGTTTAATTTAGAGCTATTGAGTTAATATAATTTGTATATTAAGCATATACTTAATTAAGTTTTACGATATCTCTTTAATATTATTATTATTTTTTGTAATTTCAAATCAGAATAATAGCCATTAAATATTCAACTAATTC
>NC_031498.1:27367768-27382071 GCF_000237925.1 Schistosoma mansoni | reverse complement strand
ATACTCTAGCGAAACTGGTAGGTCCTGGGTTCGAATCTCGCGAGGCGGGATAGTGGATGCGCACTGCCGAGGAGTCCCATAATAGGACGAAACGGCCGTCCAGTGCTTCCAGGTTTTCGATGGTGGTCTAGCTTCAATTGACTCATGCTTTCAACCATGAAAATACTGAAATCTCCACAAAACCCCATCTAATTCGAAAATGTTTGATAGTTACTTACAATCTGTGGCAATAGTAACATATCATAAATTTAGATAGTCTTGTGACATATAAAAATTTCATGAAATGACAATCAAATATGATAACTAAATAGTACAGTTCATGAGTCAATTAAAGCTAGACCGTCATGGAAAACCTGTAAGCACTGGGCAGCCGTTTCGTCCTATTGTTGGACTCCTCAGCAGTGGGTTTGAAGCCCGCAAGAGTTATCATGGATGCGCATTGCTGAGGAGTCCCAAAATAGGACTAAAAGGCCGTCCAGTGCTTCCAGGTTTTCCATGGTGGTTTAGCTTTGATTAGCTCATCAATTCAATTACTAAATTACTAAAATCTCTACAAAAGACGTTCCTGAAAATTTAATAATAATCGGTTAAAACACTGGAGGACTATGCGACTCGTTAAATTACAGTTAGATGACTTTAAAATTTATTTAGTAAGATAAAGTAAATCTCTAATATCTTTTACGTTTTCACTGTGAAGTAATTTATATATACATAAGTATATATCTTCGCGTCCCGAAGTGAACATCAACTATGGGATGCAAGTACACCCAGTTGACGAGTATTAAACAGGACGAAACTTGCGTCCTTGATCCCTCTGCTAGTTATCACCCATCTTTGCCTATGATGAAATTTGGATACACATTGCCAATAACAGACTGATCAATTGCAGTTCTAAACGTCATTGGGAAGTATTAACAAACAATACAAAATGAAAGTATCAATACCCAAGATTTGACTTGATAATTTCAAGTAAACTGAACATTGGGTAGATTGTTATCAGTACAAAATGAATTTATATCTTCCTTGTTATTTATTATTGTAACATGGTATGTCCTAGTGTTCTAACTAGAAATGACATCAATAATCAATTTGTTACCGTTGTTTACATTCACTTCGTTGAATTCCCGTCAGTTATTTATCAGCCAAAAATATTTTAGCATGCAAAAATTGAACATATGAAAAAGTTATTTTTACTTTCTATGACAAGAATGTATTAATGTTGCGTGATATAAATTCGATAGAATGATAAAAATAGAAATTTACATTTTGATAGAGTTTTATTTTTTGAGCTGGATGGTTTGGTCATGAAGCCTTCATCGTTATTGTGAATGACATTATCAGTACAAACTTCAGGTTCCATGATCAAACTATCCAGCTCAGAGGACAAAACTTCATCAAAATCATCTAGCTGAGCTACAAATCTTCTCCACCATCTCAGAAATTTACATCAGTTTATTTGTTTATTAGGGGATTGTTAAATAGGCTAATCTAAGAAAATATAAAAAGAAAGCTAAAGATCAAATGAAGAAATGGGTTTCTGGGAATGAAACAGTTGTCACTGATAGCATTGGATAATAGTCAGTCTATATCACAAATCGATTGGAGCTGAAATTATAAAGTCGGTTACTTATCGAATGGTCTCTGATGTCATTATTTCACTTTAAAACCTGAAGGTTATTAGGCAAAGATGGATAGTGACTAGCAGTGGAATTCAGGACGCGTGTTTCGTTTTATTTGGGACTCGTCAGGACTCAGTGGCTAAGTGGATAACGCGATGGCCTTTGAAGCGAAAGGTACTGTGTTCGAGTACCAAATTGAACATCAACTCTGAGATGCAGATACATCCAACTGACGAGTTCCAAATACGACCAAACGCGCGTCCTGGATTCCACTGCTAGCCACTATCCATTTTTGCTTATAATGCTTTTGACTTCAGGCAATATCGAGGCGGTGCGCACAGTATGCACATATGCCAATTAGAGACTGATCAATTGCAGTCCTAAATAACAATGGGAAGATACAAGCAAACAATACCAAGCAAACTGAAGTTTATTAGTTTGACCATCAAGTATGTTCGTGGATGAGAACGGATTATACGCCTCACATAAAGATAAAACAATTGTTTAGTGCATTCTGGTTACCAATCATACTTCAAGCGAGATCAATCCTTGACGGGTACTACATTTAAGTGAAAATTAATGAAGAATAAATCAGTGGATATTCTTCTTTAGCGGTATATCGAGTATATTTGTATCAGTGGAAATGACAATACAGTTGTTATAATCTAATTTAAAAACGAAATGAATAGATGATTAATAGCAGGACTTGGTTAAATTCACCTTCCAAATCATGGAAATCAATAAAAGTATCTTACTAAAGACGTTGTTTACGAGTTAATCAGAATAATCGTTTGAATAACTGTCAAATGGAACAAAGATCACATAGTTTCTCGAAAAATTGAAGTTCTTATTTGTTTTCTTTTCTTTTGACATAATTTATTATAAAATAATAACGTGACTAATGATTAACTTTTGACAAGTGTTTTTCAGGGGCTTCATATAAATATGTGTATTGTGTGTTAAAGTCAATGGTAAGTTTTACTATGGAACACGATAGATTAAGCTTGCTTGTCAAGTAAATAAGATGTCATCTTGTACATTTATTGACCCGCAAAAATATAAAATATTTAATCTAGAAAGTTTTGTAGGAAGACAGATCAGTGGTCTATCGGTTAAGTACTCTGGCGCGAGAGTGGTCGGTCCTGGGTTCGAATCCCGCGAGGCTGGATAGTGGATGCGTGCTGTTGAGGAGTCCAGTGCTTCCCAGGTTTTCCATGTTTGTCTAGCTTCAACTGACTCATGATCTTAACTATATAAAATTTCTAAAATCTCCACAAAACCCCCTTGTGATATTAACTAACAGTTAACTCAATGTTTATACGTATCTCATAATATTCACATTGATTGATCATTAAGTAGTAACGACGTTTAACGTTTTGTTACAATTTTTATTCTTGATTGAATTCTAACGACTATGTTATAATGTGGTCAGCAACTGGAAGGAACTGGAAATGAATGCTCAGGACAGGGTTGGATGGAGAATGCTGGTTGGGGGCCTATGCTCCTCCACGAGGGGTAACAGGCGTAAGTAAATAAGTAATTTAGGATGTAATTTATAACTAACTGAATAATAACTGGTAAAGTTTAGGTAAAATCCATTATGTATACTCAAACCAAAGACAGAATATTGATTTGTATCATCTATTTTATGATCAAGTGAAGCAAGTAAGAGATTTCATTTTTTTTCATATTCGTTAGTAGATTAATTATTTTTATAAGTATTGTTAATACTTTCTTGTACAATTACGTCACCATATTATTGCCTAGTTCTATTCTAGGTTATTATTTTCTTTTTAATAAATGTAGCTAAAATCACCACAGGAAATGGATGAAGGGTTGTGCAAGATCATCGGTTGATTAGTGTTATACATCAAGATTGTCGGATACCGATCAAGTGGTCAGGTGTTCGAGCGTGAGATCGTAGGTCCCGGCTTAGGTTTCCTTATTTGTAATCGTAGGTTCGCAATACTAAGGAGTCCCATATTAGGACAAAATGGTCGTTCAGTGCTTTCAGGTTTCAAATGGGGGTCTAGATAACATCGTTTTGTGATTTCGATGATGAGAATAAACTCATATAATTCAAAATGATCATTAACTAGTGTTTAACTGAAATCCTTGTCTTCTACATATTTTCTAAACATTTAACTGCGTAGTTGTCTACTCAAGATACGCAGGGAACCATTAACGAAAATCTTTTGTGAGTGAAAACAAACTAGCTTCCATCTGAAGAGGAAATTAGGAAGAAACGTTGAAAGTGGATAAGATATACATTACGGAAATCATCTAACTACATCACAAGGTAAGCACTAACTTGGAATCGTCAATGAAAACCGAAAAGAGGAACGCCTAAGAACACATTAGGTCGGGAATCTGAAGCAGACATGAAGAGGATGAATAACAACCGGAAAGAAGTGAAAAGAATTGCCCAAGACAGAGTTGGTTGGAGAGTGCTGATGAGCGGCCCATGCTCCTCTACAAGAGGTAACAGGAGTAAGTAAGCAAGTAAGTAAGTAAGTAAGTAAGAACTAACCGACATTAAAGAAACTTCATTCACATATGATATTCATTTAAAGCATTTTATTTAACTATTTTTAAAATTCTATTCTATTTCTCCAATTTCAATTTTACATTCAAATTTACATTCAACTTCACTAATAAAATGAATTTATAGTCACATATGTTATAAGTAACAGTCAATAATAGTCCACTGTACTGTTCGGATTGTAGCGTTGAAGCCTATATAGTGTCCGGTTCTCCTATGGGATTAAGCTGTACTGTTTGAATTACCGCGTGAAAGTCTGGATGATGTCTGGTTCTCCTGAAAACCAATGCAAAATTACCCTGGCCCATAAGAGCATATTATATAACTGTGAACAGTCAATAAGAATCATGGCATACTAAATTGGGTAATCGTGTTATCCTATTCAATTTATTATTTTCACTTTGATAAACTTGTTAATAGGACGAAACGGCCGTCCAGCGCTTCCAGGTTTTCCATGGTGGTCTAGCTTCAATTGACTCATGATTTCAACTGTGAAAATACGAAATTCTCCACAAAACCCCCCTCTAAACTTGTTAATAGTTAATTAACATTGATTTCCTTGAAAATAAAAGCCTGTTATTATGAAGATCTCTATCGTTAATTTTGAACAAATATACTGACTTGATGATAAGATCCCGACAGTTATACATTACCTTCTACATTACCTTCAACGTTACGCTATATATATATATCATCAGACTGAAATAGCAATTCAGATGAAAAATTCTGATAGTAACTACATTATAGTTTCTCCCAAAAAACGTTTGTTGACATGGTAACAATAAACACAACAATAAATTTAAACAAATTTACCAGATGATATTGTAATAACAAATAAATGTTTTGTTGTTAATTGTCTTTTTATTGTTATGATTGTACGTTTGTAGTATAGAAATATATTTAAAAAGTCTAAACAAATAGCCCTATTATTTTTTTCTCAGTTTATTGAAAGGGAATATAAATGAGACTTTAAAAAAAGGGTAACTTTACATCGATTGATTGAAGTTAGACATTAAAACAATCGGATGCCAGATCAGTAGTCTAGAGATTAAATGTTTGTGTGTCAGACTGAAGGTTTCGGGTTCGAATCCCACGGGCGGGATCGTGGATGTGCATCACTGAGAAGTCCCACATTAGGACGAAACGAACATCCAGTGCATCCAAGTTTTCCATGGTGGTCTAGCTTCAAATGACTCATGAATTCAGCTATGATATATATATATATATATATATATATATATATATATATAAAGCTAGACCACCATATCAGCTACAATATTTGAGTCACATGTAACATAAGCATGTGAATTTGTCTTTTCAGTTTTTAGAAAATTCTTTTAAAAACTGGTTAACTATATTCTATGAATGGCTGGAGGGAGATATTTATCATTCCAATTTACCACAGCTTTTCTAAATAAATGAGGGTGAGATTATAGTTTATGGACGACCTTTCAGGGACGCTAGAGTAACCTCGAGAGTGTCCAGATAATAACTGGGACTAAATGAAGACTATAAATTTGTGTGAGGAGTTCGAATTATGATTTATAGTTCATGGTTAAGGTTAGGAAATATAATTAGGGTTTTTATCAAATGCCCTGGTACGGCCGAGAGTGGGGAGAGTCCGCTCTCCCTCCCGAAATGCTATCATATGGCTATGCGTATATAGCCTCTGCCACACAAGTCCTACTCACTGCATTCTCGTGGAGGGAGTGTTGTTTGCGAAATTGAAAGGACGAAAAGCGAATGTCCGGCGCTTTAACCGGGTTGGTGGATACGGAAATGCCACCTAGAGGAGTTGGAAAACCCTGATTCCAAACCAATGATGCACATGGGCTCCAGTATCCTGAGGGAATAAATGGCGTATGAATCAATCATTGGTCGCCGGTTACCATGGGACTGCATCTCCTCACGATGCTCCACTGCCTTGTGGACTAGACCTTCAGGTCAAAGCCTCCGGGTATGGCCCTCTAAGAAAACCACGTGCTTCGGTTTAGGCACCTGGACAGTATCACTGCCTTCACACAAATCAAATAAGATTTGTGTGGCGCATATGTATCTGGCGCCCCTTTGTACCAATCATTATGTGTTCAAATAAATAAATAATTTTATCACGAACTGACATTATCTATAATGCCAAAACTTTATCTATCCAAATGGATGAGTTGATTTCGTGCCAAAATCTGAAATCTATTATCTTATATCTGATTGGTTCATCCATAAATTATAATCTCGCCTAAGTAAGTTTTGAAGTAGTATTACAAAGTGATTCACAATGAATTTCCAAATACAGTTAATTGCTTTATAATGAAGAGTTGGTGTAATATGTTATATGGATTCAATATGTTCAATAAATTACAAGTAAATATTTTCAATTCAAATTTCTTGTCAGTATTAAAGCTATAACATTATTTAAATGAAAAGCTTAAGGAGCAGCAAGTAAATATAAATTCTTAGGTTCCTTTATCAAACAATACTTTACTGTCAGTGAATGAAATAGATCTGGAAAAAGTAAACAGTGATAGTGTATTATGTGATGATTAGCATTGTGATTAATTTTCTGAACATTCTAATACAAGAGTTTAAAATATAATGTCAAAACTATCTGAAATGTAATAGTTACTTATAAATGATATTGAATATTTGTTGCGATATATAAAGAAGTAACTGTAATTTATAATGTTTACAATGTTATTCTGAATGAGTAGTCTATTCATCTTAAAATTTTGCATTTCTAGGTTCCATTCTTCAAATTAATGAATGTTGAACACTGTTAAGTAATTCTAATCAAGTGTCTAAATTCAATTCATTCTTTATTTGTTTTAGTTCGTGAAATTTATCTATGGCTGTTTAGAATCTCTTTCAAATATATAATATCAATGAGTTTAGTGTTGAAATCGGCCAAAATGGTATTTATCGAGTCTTTGACTAATCAACTAGATATATTTAAACACTTTCAACTTCTTTCTATGCAATCATATAATTTTTAACCTCGGATTATAGAAGAAAACGAGTCTCAACAAATTTAGAGGTATATTTATCTGGTTAAAAAAATGGAGATATTCATTAAACACTGCTGAGTAGATTCCAACGTTAATCAGAACCGGATGATCTACATAATTACAATGAAAAATATTTAGATTATGTTATAAGTCACTTTAATGGTAGGTTTAAGGAGGTATTATAAGCTTAGGTTGGTGATGTTTGACTTTTAAACTAAACACTGAAATAGAGACACGTTTCGTCATTATAAGTAGTTACTTTTAATGAAGGTGTGTCTATTCGAAACTAAGTAAATAACATTTTAAATTGACAGAATAACTTCCAAATTCATCATTTTACTTGTTAACCGTGATTCTATTTTTTGTTAACTATATAAAGTGTTACCAATTCACGAATGTTATATCGAAGTTAGGAAACACACTGAAATTATATCTTAAAGATAGATATTACAGGGGCTATAGATCTGATTCTAATTGGATGGTATGAATGATCGCTGTCAAAATATACATCCTGTCTACCTTCGTATGTAATAGATGACTTAATCAGAGTTAATGAATAACGGAGTTAAATAAGTCAAATATGAGAATGAATTTTGAATAATTATATTTTGTACACTCATTGATCTGGACAGGAAATCAGAGTGATGAAGGGCATAGAAGAGAGCGTAGCAAAAACGATACACATTGGAGATGGCGGATAAGCCAACTCTGTTTAATAAAGCGTTAATCAATATTTATTGTCAGACAATAATAAGTTACAGACATGTGATGAATAGGATAAGAAGTGTATACACACCTACGTTCATATAAAAAATAGTCAGGGTTAATAAGTAAATAATTAACAAGGTAAAAACGTGATTCATGATGGGTAGGTAAATTGGCTTGTCCTGAAGGCATAATAAGGTATATAGGCTTAACATATTAACCGACACTACAATATCAATAAACAAATTAGATTATGTAAATTTATTTTACAGGTGCTTTTGAAAGCAAACTGAATAACCTTTTTTTATTCTAAGCATAAAATGTTGAACAGCGCCCATCGGCGAATTCATCCAGTGATTTTAAGCAGGACATCACAAAAGTACATTTACACCACTGAGTTGAGATTCAATGATTTTTATTTCTAAACTTAATTCATTGACCATACAGCTATTGATGATACCTATCTCTCAAATGGATTTTTTTAAATCCGCCGATTACAACAATAATAATTTTTTTATAAATAGCTGAAATCATGAGCTGATTGAAGCTAGACCAAAATGGAAAACCTGTAAGCACTGGATGACCGTTTCGTCCTATTATAGGACTCCTCAGCAGTATGCATCCACGATCCCACCTGGCGAGATTCGAACGTAGGACCTACCAGTCTCGCGCCAGAGTACTTAACCAATAGACCACTGATCTGGCATCCAACCGTGTTAATGTCTAACTTCAAACAGTCCACGAAGTTGAGCAACCATTTCACCAATGTCTTCAGTGAGTTGATATCTCACAACAGACCTGGTTGAACTCCACTGGTTACTGCTTCTCACTAGAACTTCAGGAAATACCTCATGGAGCCAGCCACTAGTGTGCATATGATAATAATTCCTTAATTTACTTAAATTATTTCTATGGTGAAAATAATAAGCGTAAATATTCCATCAAAAACTGATCGAAATTCATTCCGGATCACCAACATCTAGAATAAATCAAAAACCTCATAATACTGATAGAGATATTATAGTTATTAAACAAGTTGATAGCGATCTGGACAATTTTTACAATACATTGAGCCACATTGTGAACATCAGCATTAGGAGACAGATACACCTAACTGAAAAGTCCCAAATAAGATGAAATATGAATCCTGAATTCTATTGTCAGTTGTAATCCAAAATTTCTATGACCTTTTCAAATAAAATCTACTGGGCATTGAAGCAGCACATACACACCTTCCTATGGATGTCACTCCATTAATAATCAAAGAAATCGGCATGGCTATCAGACAGATCAAGAGTGAGAAAGCAGTAGGACCTGACAATAGACCAGTTGAAGTCAGATATAGCAAAAGATTTGTGAGGACTAACAAGTGCCGACAGACTGGAAAGAAGTATAAATCGTCAAGGTGCCAAAGAAAGGGGATCTGAGCGAATTTGAGAAATATAGAGGTATCATACTACTGTCAGTACCAGGAAAGTGTTGCTGAATCGGATGAAAGATTCAAGAGACACCCAACTTAGTGATCGACAGGTCGGATTCCGTAAGAATCGGCCATACATAGGCCGAATAGCGACACTACGGGTCATGGTTGAGTAACCAATTTAATAGGATTATAGCAATCAATTTCGATCATGAATAATTTTTGTTAAGACTTTTTATTAACTTAACAGACAATGTCATTCGAACAGTAACAATTCGCTTATTTCTTTGTATTATTATGATCACTATCTTATCTGTATAAACGTGTACACTTAATCATATGTGTCAGCCTATACATATATCTCTCTAGCTTAAATGTTGATATTTTAAATATCGTTCGATGAGTCATTTTCTTCCCCGTGTATATATGTACTTGAATCCTATTAATAGCCTTTGCCGTGATGTACCGTTATTCCATTGGACTATAAACTCACCTCTGTATTTGCTCACACGCATACATACATTTGCCTTTCTGCGTCAAACTCGCTCGATGTGCTCATAACTTTTTTGTCTGTGCTATCTGTTAAGAAACTGTAGTTGCCTCTTTTTATTGCCTTCTGAATTGGATCACCTTTAGGATTTATATAATAACGGCTATCATAGTGATTAATTAACGAAGCTAAACCTCTACAGAACTCGTCATCATACACCAACTTCATTGACTATGAAAAAGTATTTGACAGTGTCGACAGAAGAACATTATCAAAACTTCTTCATTACTACGGTGTGAGTTGCTGAGGTCATCGTTAACATCAGGAATTCATACGACGGACTATAGTGCAAAGCCGTGCATGAAAGACAGCTGAAAGAGGCGATTCCATTAAGGATTGGAGTCGGACAAGGCTGTCTACTCTCCACCTTACCCTTTCTTCCGGTGATAGACTGAATTATGAAGGCCTCGAAATCTGAAGTGAAGCATGGAATAAGTTAGACAGGTCGGATGCAACTAGACGATTAAGACTTCACAGATGACCTAACCCTCTAATCTCATACACACGAGCAAATGCAAATCAAGGCAAACAGTGTAGCAGAAGTTTCTGTATCAGTAGGCTTCAATACACACAGGAGAAAAATCAATATCCTAAAATACAACACTGAGAGTACCAACCAAACCAGTCACAATTGATGGAGAAAATCTGGAAGATGTGTAATCTTTCACGAACCTGGACACCATCGACGATGAACAAGGAGGGTCGAATGCAGATGTGAAGGTAAAGATTAACAAAGTGAAGGCAACATTCATACTGTAGAAGAACATGTGGAACTCAAAACAGTTGTCTGCAAGGCAACATCAATGTTACAATTTTCAATGCGAACGTCAAGACAGTTCTGTTTTATGCAGCCGAAACTTGGAGAATTGCTACTACCGTCATCAAAGCAGTATAAATATATATAAACAGTTTTCTATACAAGATGCTCAGTCTCCGTTATCCAGATACCATCATCAACAACCTTCTGTGGCAGAGGAGAAACCAGCTTCCATCTGAAGAGGAAATTAGGAAAAGACGTTGGAAGTACATAGAACATACATTGTGAAAATCATCAAACTACATCACGAGGCAAGCCCTGACTTGGAATCGTGAATGAAGACAAAAAAGAGGAAGATCAAAGGATGCATTGCACCGAGACTTAGAAGCAGACATGAAGAGGATGATTAGTCACTGGGAAGGATTGTCCACGACATAGTTAGATAAAGAATGATAAAGAATAACCTATGCTCTTCGACTAAGCGTAACAGTATTAAACAAATAGATCTTCAAATAAATATCAATTGAACACAACAACAACAATAATAATAATGATAGTAATATATCCATTTCATCATATACATTTAATAAAACTATATTAATTTTCCAAAACAAAAACAAAAACGAAAAAAGAAAAGAAAAACTCAAAAAAAATTTATACAACAAAATTAGTTTTCTTTTCTTTCTTTTCTTTTCTCTTTTTTTCTTTCTTAAATATTTTTTTTCTTTATTATATCATTGTATCCAAATGTTCCTGTTTTTTTCTATTTTGTTTATTCAAAATCTGTAATATTAATGGGGGTATTATTATTACTATTATTAGTATTATTATTATTATGTATATAATCATGTATTAGCTTATTATTATTATTATTATTATTATTATTATTTAATTCATTAATATGATCCTGTTTATATTGAATTGGTGTTAGACAATATTGTTTTAATGTTGTTGTTGTATATAATGGTTGATATATTAATTCTTTATTAAAATTTTTTAAATTAGATGTTTTTTTTAATAAAGTATATGGATTATCATTATTGATTATTGAAGAATTCATTTCAATAATTAAATCATTACTTAATGGATTATTGATTTCTGATATTGTATGATATTTACTATTATCATTATTATTATTACTATTATTAGTAGTATTATTAATATGGTTATTATTTGTGCTTGTACTAAATGAACATAATGAATTACATGGTTGTGAACTGATATTATTATTATTATATTTAATAGTGTCTGAATTCAATGTTCTATATGTAGAATCTTTTAATAAAATATGATCACATGGTGAATGAGATGTAGTATTTTGTACACAATGAAGTAAATTGAACTCTGGACAATGTTCTGAAAACAAAAAAGAAAACAAAACAAAACAATTAGATTGAGATTAGATTAGAAATTCATTCATAAATATGCAAACATTAACCCTCAAGTAAAGTATGATCGAGTTAAAAAGACAACCTGATTCTTATATCTACACTTCAATGGAGATGAAATCGCTGGAATAATTAATGATAGACTTAATTCTATGTTGGAAGAGACCTACCCAGCAGCTAAACTGACAATGATGTGGGAAACTAAATGCTCAGCCAAACAAACTAAAATCGATAGGTCCAATTTACATGTATGTGCCAAAGCATATACATTGGAAGAACCGAAAGAAGAGTACATGTTCGCATTTTTGAGCATGTTCTAAAGAAAATGAGGCTGTGAGGGACCAGGGCTCTCAACAGGGCAATAGTTCTGTATTTACTTGACACCGGGCGCACCACTGATATTTCTCATGCTTTCAAAATTATTAGCAAACAAAGATGTACGAATGCTCTTCGGCTTGCTGAAGCGATAGTGATAAAAAAACTCAAACCGGATCTATGTATTCAAAGAGAGACAGTGATAAACTTATTACTACCCTGGTAACCCTTTTTTGTCAAAGTTTTTGGTTATTAGTTTTATTTTGGTTAATGTTTAGTTTGTATTATATTCCTCTTCCATTACCCAATTCTTAAACCACCCTTTCACGGACACATTTCCGCTCACTTGTTTCTCTTTATTCATATGAACTCTCCAAATTCTTTTCACTTATTACGTAACCCATCCTATTTGTTTTTATTTCCATGAATCCTTCATTACCTCTAAAATTATTACACATTTTATCTCATCTGTCTTTGAACTCCACTCAACTATTACACCACCTACTCTTTAAGATTTCTTGATTCTAATACCTAATAACCTCTGACATACATAGTTATCATTGATAACCTTTTGTCATTCCGATCCTCTACATTTACTTATGTCAATTGTTCCAAACTATTTATTATCTCAATGCTAAAATTTTAATACAGATTTGGTTGTAAGCAGCTGACGAGAAACCACGACAAATAATGAAGCAGTGACCAGTGGATTTCAACCAAGTCTGTTGTAGAGATATCAACTCACTGAAGATAATTAGTGAACCGTTGCTCAAACATCGTGGATTGGTTGAAGTTAGACATTAACACCTCTGGATGCCAGCTCAGTGGTCTACCGGTTAATTGCTCTGTCGCGAGACTGGTAGATCCTGAGTTCGAATCTCGCGAGTACGGGATCGTGGAGGCGCACTGCTAAAGAGTCCCATAATAGGACGAAATGGCCGTCCAGTGCTTCCAGGTTTTCGATGGTGGTCTAGCTTCAATTGAATCATGATTTCAACTATGAAAATAATAAATTCATATTATTCTGCATTAATATTTGTTCTGGTTTTCTTGAATTAATAAAAAGGGAACTAACTGCATGACATTTTAGAAAAATAAGTTTACTTCTTGAATTTAATTAAGTTGATTATAAATTCTATGTATGATAAACAACGTAATAAGTAAGATGGTGGTCAACAGGAAACCCTGGACCTAGGTTTCGTGCTACTTGGCACTCGTCAGCAAGGTGTACCTGTAATCTCTAGGGAACTGGTGCTCCCTGACGGATTCGACCCCGTGCCACCCAGCTTCACAGTCAGAGACGTTGCCACTGTTTTATTCGGGCCACCACCAATCTCCTGTAGGACTGAGATGTAATCACAATTCATTGATTACTGGCTGGTGATCAATGTCAATTGTGCTAAAATCATAAGTTATATTGAGTTTTATAGAGTAAATTGTATTATTCAAGATTATTCTGTAATTTATAATAGAGTGATGATTTGTGGAGATTGTAGTAATTTTTAATGGTTGAATTTATGAATTGATTTAAGCAAGACTGAAGGTCTACTTGAATATCTAGGCTACCTGTTCCTGCCATCTGAATATTTCAATGTTATTTAATTTTCAGAAGGGGTTTTGTAGAGATTTAGTATGTTTCATAGTTGAAAGCATGAGTCAATTGAAGCTAGACCACCATGGAAAACCTGGAAACACTGAACGGACGTTTCGTCCTATTATGGGACTTCTCAGCAGTGCGCATCCACGAACCCGCACCCACGAGTTTTAACACATCGTTATGTCTATGAGTCTTATGAATTATTCAGATGCGTTTCTGATAAGTGTACAATCTTTCGCTGTGAAAATTAAAAAAGGCCCAATCAGAGATATCGTGGTTCTTGTCAATATGCATTGAAAAGAATATACATTTTTTTTTTAAAAAAAGAAAAAAAATTAAATGTAATTTTTGTGTATTACATAAAATTTGGTGTTCTTTTTTCCCAAAAAAATTTTAGTTCCGGTTATAAGA